>NC_056751.1:380959199-380971699 GCF_019279795.1 Protopterus annectens | reverse complement strand
TTACAAGTTCAAATAAAAGTCTATTTCTTCGTGCACCACATCTCATTTTCTTATAACTGAATCATACATGGTCTTTCTCCTTTCAAAACAATGAACAGTTCAAGAAAGGTATTATGTGCATTGTTTGTTCTAAAGAACATATATCACCTTATTGTGTTCTAGAATAATCTCTTTCTCCAATATGGGAACAGAATTATATGAGTCTACCTTTAAATTGCTGCATGTATTTAAGTATTTCATAACTTTGTTTATAATACTTCTGTGTAATCCTTTTTTTGTCATAATGTACGAATCATTTAATTGCTGAAATGATCTTCAGCTTCCACCACATTAGCACATGTACCCAACTAGGCTAATAACCATAATAATTCAAGTTCCTTTTTTCTTTTACACTCGTAACAATTGAGGGTGCTGTTGGATATTCTTAATGTTATGCACAGGAATGTTAGAGAGTCCATCCAGAATTCAGTCTTTACATTGTAGTTATTTTGTAATAGACAAAGCACTTTGATTATACTTAAAAATTTAGAAAAAATAGTCATTTTATGAAGATGTTTGTACCTAAGAACCTAGTTATAACAAACTTGTCAAAGAGCAGCTCATACATATGAACCTTGTTACTACAGTGAAGTGCATGCTGCAATACAAAATTGCACTGTAAACCTACATACAGCTTTGAAAGCTGTAAAACATCATGCTACTTCACAAAATGCTGCAGAACAAGGTCACAAACAGCTTTTAAAGCTGTAAATTGATAAAAAAGATGCACTTATGAGTGATTTTAAAAGTTATTACACAACTTGCACTCCTGAACTTCTTTTTAACTTCAAATACATCACAGCAGTTGAATCCCCCATATATTACAAGAATTTTGATTGTGGTACTAATCATAACCACCTCTTGCTGTTAAAATATATTACAAAAATGTACGTATTCAAGACTTGCTCTTGATATGAACGTCTTGAATCCATTTGACAGCATTAGTACAATTATCAACCTCTTTGCGTTACACCTTTATCAAATAAGCTGCAACATTTGTATCATAATGATATTTTCATTGAGTAACATTTTGTCCTTTAAAGAAAATGACATTGTGAGATACTTCTCATTTTTAATGATGTGGCTACTGTTTGAAATTCTATCATCTAAATGAGTGCAAAGATTTTAAGACTACCATCTCTGAAGAGTCTTCACTGTTGCTCATCACATAGTTTAACATGGTGAAATATCCATATTCTTTTTACATTCATGCACATTTGATAATATGCCTCTTAGAAAGTTAAGATGAAAACATACATGGTGACAAGCTTGTATAGAATAATGTGGTAGTAAAGCACTTTGTAAAAAAATCCTGCACTGAGTAAAGTAACTTGCTCTCCATATATTGCATTTCAATGAATACTGATACCTATACCATAAAAATAATCACTACAATGAATTAAACAAACCACAGAACAGTAATTGCATGTATCATAACTGGATGACAGGCAGCTAGTCATGTACAGCACAAGACGGTCTAACCTGGGACCAGGGACTTGATAGACGAGTTGGAAATGGCAATGTCAAAGCAGACAAGAGTCACATGGTGCACTTGGTAATGCATGTTCAATGAATAAAAAGGAAAATGGGGCGGGAAAAGTATAGTTACAGTTAAGGTGAGATAGGGCCATTCACTGACTGCATCACAATATAAAAAATTCAGACAGTAAAAACTTCTTTACAGTTATGTTTTTAAAGCATTGTAACAAGATTTATTTTTGAAAAGCAAGAGAAAGACTCCTAAAAATGTCATGATCACAAATGTTGTTTTTGTGACAGAATTGTGCATTATATAAAGAGAGAACTCCAAATTCACATGTGGCATGCTAGCTGGACTACAGGCCCCTTCATTCTGTTGTATGTCAGTGTTACCAACAGGAAGGCAATTCTGTTAGTTTTGGGTGATCATGGTCTATGCAGCAGCAGCTTTCCATATGTGAATGACATATGACACCCTGTTATCTTGTGCAAACCATATCAAAACCCAGAAAACATCTATGCATATTATCCTGAGCTTTTATGCAGTAATTATAACCGTATAGCTCTTGAAGTTATCATGTTTTTACTCGCTCCACCCTAAAACTGTTAGATGAGTCAGGCATACTGCTGTGATTTTGTTTTACATCAGAGTTTCTCTCTTTGTATACTGCAATCTTTATCCCTAGAAGATAATACGTTTGTAGTGCATGGAGCACCATAATAACACTCCAAAATCAGGAAAAAGATAAATTTGTTAAGAACTTCTGTAGTACAATACCCAATCTTAATGGTACTTAGTAGTGCTTAAGAAATCCTTGTTACAGACACCCTAAGCACTGTTAAGATTGGGTCTTGTGCTAGGAACTTACAACAGACAGTGCCAGCTGGCAAAGAACAGTGCCAGAGAATAAAATGTTTTTTAAAAGGTGTTAGAGCTTCACTCTGCCACACTTATAAACAGGCCGTGTGGCATAATAAAGAATCTAACAGTTTTTAAAATATGTTTTTCCCTTCTGCCAGAGAAGCACATTGTTCCTGTCTGATGTACCTCTCTACTGTGCACGTTTATATAGCACGTTCTTGATTTTGCCTCATATTTTTAGACCAGCTCTCAAATTATTTTGATTTTCTGGTAAATCACTGAGGATTAGAGTCAGTCAATAGTAACAGGCATTAAAAAGTTTCATCTTCTTACTGTGTCTAAAATGCATGAAGATGCAAAACTTGTTCTTCTATTAACTTTTTAATTCAATTAGAATGATATTTTAACTATAACGTATTTTCATATTCTGCTCCCCCCCATTAGTTTTGGATCTGTCCAGAATTGTAAAACAAAAGTTGAGAGGTGTGCTGCCGACAGCACAAAGTGGTACTTACCAAAGTAGGTAAAATACTTTTGCGCTCGTACTTCCTTTGTTCTCTAACTGATGGTACATGGAGCAGAGAAAGCTCCATGCACTGCAACAATTAGAACTGTGACTCCAGTCAAAACCATTTATTCAGGGTTCTCAACATGGATGCCAAGATTCAACCTCTCAAGCTTCACTATCAAGGTAAATGTCTTGGTATCCATATCATCAACATATAATAAACTGTTTACCATCAGAGAGCCAGCTGTAATTCTTTAAATCCGAACATACTTCTCAGGGTACACTCACCATTCATCCTTAATGTGAAGACTTAGAAATAATGCATCCTTTAGAATCTATGAGAAGTATTTTTGTAAATTATTCTTGACAGACTGTCCGGTCTGATTTTTTTGCTATCTATTAAATATACTGTGATAAGCCTTTTTCTTGTTTTCAGCCATAAGCAGTGTATAAATTCTTTTTTTCTCTATTGCTTTTTATAAGGCTAAAATGTGTTTTAGACACGGGGATACATTCTTAGTTCATTTGGCATTCAACTGTTTCAGATTTTGTAATTCCAGCTCTTATATACAAATCTGACTCACCTGGTTACTCTAGTCAGAAATATGTCTGTTAAGATGTTAAGACTCAGTGAGACAAATTCTTGAAGTAATATGACATTTCAAGGAAACCTAACATGATGTGTACTGATGGTGGTTAGTAGCACAGACACATTACAATGGTAGAATGGCTAAACCATAGTTGTTTATTTATATGTGGCAGCAAATGGATCATAATGCAGGGGAAAAAATACACCAAGGTAAAGTTCCCACAGATTCTAAAGGATGTATTATTTCTAAGGTAAGAACACAATCAAAACAGTGATACACACAGCAGATCTAGCTATCATTACAAGGTAGACTAATTTAATCACAAGACAAGTTTACATTTATCTCAATCAACTGTACCTAAATGAAATACATAAATATGAGAAAAAAATCAAACTCCCTTTTCACCAAGGCAAAGGAATAATTGGCAAACAAACATTATAATCCCAATATTAATTTTGGGATGACTCTCCCTTAATTGTTAGTTCACCTTCTATTGTTAAATCCATAGCGGATCCTATTAAACTGTTTGCTATGAATATTACCAACAATTGCAAGAATATCATGGAACCCCTATGTGGTGCATGTTCTGTATGTAGATTAAGCGTAAACGTAAACAAAATGCTACGAATATTTGGCATCCATCTGTTATGGTTTATGAAGTATTAAATGCTGCTTGCAAATACTACTTGAAAACAGAAACATGATAACGGCATTTCTATAAATATACCCAAAAGAAAATTGCTACGTGTATCTTGCAGGGCATCACCAGAAAGATGGCATATGAATGAGCAACTTCACTGCTGATACTGTTTGTCTAGCACGTAAGGTTATTGAAAACAGAACAGTTTTTATTTTTGTACTTTCAAAATTAAACATACAATCAGTATTTCTGGAATATTAAAACAATACCACTGTTAATCTGAATTCCCCCAAAATAAGTTTAAAGATTTAGTTTTCCTGTAGCATATATTGTTTGTGAGGGATTCACATTATTTTGAAAGACAGGTTGAATGAATGTGTATTTTGAGTCTGAGCTTTTACTCTGATTATTCTTCCAGACTTCACGGGCTCCAATTAATCTGGCACAGACTTAAAGGGAAAAAAAACTTTCTGCAATATGAAAGCAAAAAATGGAAATTGAAATAAAGTTTCCTATAATCCCACCCTCGCTTTCAGTCATCTCCCTGTCCAGTAAGTTCCTCCCCACTCAGTCATACATGGAAGTTAAGCAATACCCAAGTCTATTAGAAGCAGATCTAAAAGCCTCTGGATATAGGCAATGCTGGAAACAGCATGTTTTAGTTATCTTACACTGTGCTGTTTTACTCCGGCTTTGCAATCTTATTACATAACACATTCATCACAAAGATATACAAAATCAAAATTCTCATTTACCAAAGATGATACAGAGAAGAATATATGAAATATTTGTTTTTCTGTGTGGGAAACTTGGGCATTTTCTGCCTAACTGCTTACTTGTCTTCCATTCCCTTGTATACCAGGCAATAACTTTCTTAACACTGCATCAAAGAACAGTTAGATCACTCCATATTATATCAATACCATTTACCCAGTTCATTATCACCCCATATATTAGTAAAAGCATTCACCTTTCAGCATACATGTAACCCCTTCATATACCCTACTTCTTCCTCCACTCATCCCTGCAAATGGTAGGGGGCCCCATTTTCAGTGGAATCCCTGAAGTAAACTCCAGCAAAACCAAGAGACATTATGAATACAACAAAAAAGAAAACATAGGAAATAAATGTAGATAAGGAAGCCTAAAAGCGATTAGCCTGGAAAAGAAACAAAGCATACTGTAGAATATTGCATATATTATACAAAATAAGAGCTAAACAAATCCAAAAACTGGACCTTTACATAGAGCATAATGTACTCCACATGCAGACTTTGTCTGCTACCTAAACAACTGAACTGTAAATAACACGACAACATGAAAAGTGGACATGGCAAAATCTTGAAAAATATGTTCTAGTACTAAGAAGTTTGTTCTGTCAGGTTATTACACACACACACACACACAACTTGACAACCTTTACAGATGTTCCTTCTTTTTCACACTTGAAAGCTCTGTAACAGATATTTGTTTCATTTGTTGTCTGACACAGCCTGACTGGGCAGCCGGATTTTCTGCTGTGGCCTAGGACCACCTATGTCCCTTATATTGAGAGAAAGATTAATATGATTATTATTAAGGTTACTATGCTCTTTGTATAATATGAGAAGCTAGCAAAGCCGTATCTGTTTAAAGATTTACTGACACAAGGCAGCTTAGCTAGACATTTTTATTCTTAATGATCTTACTTAAATTCTGCAGTCTCAACAGATGACAGTAAACTATGGTGGGGTTATAGACAGCATCCTTAAGCACTGATCACACTTAGATCCACTACTACAGACCCCAGCTCCACTGAGTAACCCTTGCCTGGTACCTTTGTGAAGGGCTAGTGAGGAGTACACAGAACACTATTGGACTAACACCATTATAGTTCCTGAAACATCAACAACATTTTTTTTACTTGTGGAGCTTTTCTCCCCTGGTCTCCACTGAAAACAGATAAAATTATTCAGTTAGACTTTCCCGGTAAACAAATATCAATAAATAAATGAAACATACATGGGCAATGAAACAAAACATGATCAGTTGTCCTGTGTTTCACATCAGCTAAACTGGGGCTGTTAAACAGAGCTTGACATAGCCGGCCTTAGGCAAAGGCCAACTAGGCGGCTGCCTAGGGTGCCGGTCTAGTAGGGGTACCTTTCCAGTATTTACTTTTGGAGGTAGACCAGGATGGGGGCACCAGGTAATGTGGTGGGGGGGTGCCATGGAGCCCCTTTGCCTACGGCACCAGCTGACCTAGGGCCACACCTGGAGATTGAGCATTGCATTTCAAAGTTAAGCATGACAGGAATCTGAGAAACAGGAATGCCCATGCTCAGCAGTGCTTACTGTAAATTACCTGTCAGTTTGTAGTATTTATGACTAATGTTCATTATGCAGATGGAAAATATTTATGCACATCCACACTGTTGTTTGGAACCTAGATCTGCCAAACAGGAATGCACAGTTACTGTTATCTTTCAGTGAGATGTCAGTGCTGTGTTACCTGGGAGGGAGAGGTCTTTCAGCTATTTTCAGTAAGATGACAACTAGTACCATGATGGTGACAAAGAACAGTAATAACGAAGATCTCTGGGAGGCATGAAGCACCAAATTGGCAATGGCTAGCCCACAGTGGGAGAAGCTTGACCACTTATCATTTAAACCATCAACGGCTTTCAAGTATGTGTGTATGTGTGCGTTAATAGGTGGAGTGACATATCAGACTGCCAAGCCTCTTACCCATATAAAACATTCTGATTGTTAGAAGGACTGATAACTACTCAATGAATACAAATGTAGCAGTGCAAGTGGGGTTAGTTAAGATGTGATCTATTGTGATAACAAAATTAGGCCACAGCTCATCTTAGCTTATAAAAGACTTTCTGTTATTTTAATGGACAAGGCCATAATGAGGTGGTGTTTGACAACCTGGAACAACTACCTCTATATTCTCAGTTGAAATGCCCCTTAAAATTCTTGTCTGTTGAACTGTCATGTAAAAGCACACCACCACCACGATCGCTCTACTGTGTCATACGTCACACCTCAATATGCAAGATACAGTGGTATATCTCTCTGTCTCAATCATAGCATGGCAAAATGATTTTATACTTGCTGACATACCACATGTTTATCTGATGTGCATCCAACAGGGGTGTTAAAAAGGAACAATAAAACCGGAGTTAGGGAAGGAGAATACCAAAACAAACATGGATACATTAGACTGTGCCACACCTTGTGATGTATTCCTTCTAAAGAACTTTGCAGCTTAATGATTATGGAAAACATGACTTTTGCCTCTGGAAGGTAATTCCCCCTTAAATGACAATTCTGTTTAAAACAATCTGGCATTTATTTAATGCAAGCACCATTCTGAAACAACTCAAAACACAAACATATTGTTCAACCATGCCAGTAAGGAAGCATACCTTTATAAAAAAGTACTCATTTCATAACAGTGGACAGGTTAGAGGTCAGGCCTACATAATATTAGAGCATGTAAGATTAGTTTGGTTAGGCTGTACTCAGAGCCTGCTGTGCTTGAGTTACTTTTGTGTTTACCACATTCTGTAGAGACTAAAGTAGAATCACAATCCTGCTCAGTACTCTGAATTATACCATTCATGGAATACAGCAAGAATTGTAATTCACTGGGGTTATATCATTGTTTTACTGAATATGCTGTTAGTTTCATATGTTACTATAGTGAGGAACTGCAATAAAAAGGCTGCCGTAAAACAGCAAACATGTTGCTTTCTTCTTCTCTCAATGTCCTTCCCATTAACTCACTGCCTTTACAATGGGTTTGCTGATCTAAACAGCGGGCAGCAGTGGGAGTGAGGTACTAAAGTTACAGAGTTTGTAATGACTAGATCAGAAAAAAATTAGTTTGTGTACCAGGGTATTTTCATTAGTTCTCTTTCATATTTCAGAATGGATGAAGTGTGCACACTACAATAATAGATAATCTGTAGTTTCAGAAAGTTATCTTGGATTGTTGGTTTAAAAAGCACAGCTGTGCTCATAGCATAATATAAATCTAAAAATTATGCTGTTACTGATTGTTTATTCATATATTTGTCAGCTGCATAAGTAAACTGGTGTATGAATCATTTTCTTGCAAGACATGTGTCGCTAATGCAATAGGACAGTAACTTACAATACAGAAAGACAATATTTTACAAGTTATCGCCTCACAGTAAGAGGTTCCCCAGTTCGATTCTTAGCTGGGGTGCCTTCTGTATGGAGCCTGCATGTTTCTCCCTGTTACTCTGACATTCCAAAGACATACAGTAGCAGGTGTATTGGGCACTCTAAATTGGCCATAGATGTGAGTGTGTGCTATGGAATTACTACCATCAAAGGGCTAGCCACCCATCAATGCAAACCTTGGCTCTAGATGCTTGTCACAGTTGAAGTAACACCCCAACCCCATGTACAAAAATGGGAGAAGGGGTTGTGGATGGACGGATGCATGGATGGAATTAAAATAACAATAAAATAACAGAAAATGAAAATGAATTACAGCACAACATTTTAAAAAGAATATAAACTGAGGTGAAGAAAATGTCATGTAGGAGAATTAATGAAACAGAGTAAGGAATGAAGAAATGGCGCATGTCATTTGAAGGGTAGTTTGTGTCATATTAGAGAGCAATACAGCACCAAAAGAGGGGAAACTGTAAGGTGGAGGTGTCATATTAGGAAGTAGGATGAAAGTATGACTGAGACATCTCATTCTAATGCAGTCAGATGCCTGTTATGGGAACTGAATTTATGAGCAAGTACGAGGGTACAGGTGAATTAATGTAGCAAGTTAAATTCTGGGGAAGGGTTTGATGTGGAGATGGGGAAAGCAATAGGTATAGCAGTACAGCAAGGTTTTACAGGAAATGCTGTGGAAGGTATGTGTGTGTGTGGCTGCTTTAATATGCATGTATCGACAGCCAAGGAGAAGAATTTTAACCATGACTGTTGAAGCAATGACACCGAAAAGATTGTTTCTTTAATGATGTCTTACAGTGCTTGTGAGAGCTTTTAGATCTAATATATTTTGTTTATCCACGGTGGTACAGCAGTAGCATTGTTGCCTCACAGCAAGAGGTTCTCCCATTTGATTCTCGGCTGAAGTGCGGGGAGTGCCTTCTGTCTGGAGTCTGCATGTCCTCCCTGCGGTTGGATGGGCATTTGAAAGACATGCATAAATGGGCGTGCCTTCGTTGAAGGTTGGACGTCGAGCTGGCACCTCGGCGTTCATGAAAATCTACTGCCAATCCTTAGCGGACCGGAGTTCCTCTATGGCGACCCCTAACCGGGAAAAGCCGAAAGACAAACAACAATTCTGAGGTATTTTGTTTAAGTATTCTGGTGGTGGTTAAAAAAAAATAATTCCAGCCGCTGCAACAGTGACAGGCGGTCCACTATTACTAATAATATTACTACCAGTATCACTGTTAGTATTACCAGGACTACTTATTTTACCTGATACAACCTTCTACCACAAAAATGTGACATTTTTAGTATAATTTTATGTACAATTATATCTAACTTTGCTTCCAAAAATGTGAATTTTTATTGCATTTGGAATCACTGTGTACTTTTCGTTAACACAAAGACTCTTGGGTTACATTTTAATTAGCATGTCAGTGTTTATGTTAACTGTAACTATCTTGGTTTGTGTCAAAAATTCTTTGTAAATATTCTCTATAATTATTATTACAGTGTCAGTGGCACAACAGGTAGCACACTTGCCTTTGGAGCTGAAAACTGTGGGTTCTACTTCTACAGCAGGTAGATCAGCTGCTGAAATTGCAGTGCAGCATATGAGGGGAGATGTTAAACTGAGGCCCCATCTGCTTGACTTGGTGGTAGCTCAGGTGGATGTAAAAGATCTCTCAGTACCTACTGAAAAGAGGAGAGGTCCTGTCTTTAACACAACATAAACATTATGTACATATCTAAATATCTGCATATATATATATATATATATATATATATAAATAACTAAACAAAACATAATACAAAAACTGAGAAACTGGAAGCTTTTTTATGGATATGGACAGCAAGATACAAGCAATGAAAATGTTTTTAGTCCCTTTAGTTTTATACACAGGTCAGGCATATTTTTATCAACCAGAGGAGAAGTTGTGGATAGCAATTAATAAACAGCTGAAGGATTTTATCTTGGAGGGGAAGAGGACCATTGTCCACTATGAACCTTTCTTTTTTTTTTCAAAACAGGTTTATTGTTTTAACATATAAGAGAAATATCATAACAATTTTATACAAGTAATTAAAAATAGGTATTATTATAATATTCAACAAAACAACTAAAGTATTTACAAAGACATCCACTACAATCAGATCAATTAATTAAACTAAAATACCATGCTATTGAAATTAGAATTTTTTAACAAATTTTGTAAATTATCCCATACAATATAATAAGATGTTTTTCTATTTGTTCTTGTCCTAATTGTGTTTATTTCCATATGGCACACTATATTCATAACATTTTTAAATTCATTGAACGAAGGAGGTGTATCTGAAATCCAATTTCTAGTTATTATTTTCCTAGCCACTGCTAGAATAGACCATAACAAGGGAAGCTTAACCTTTTTAACACTTTGAGGTACAGGTGTGTTGAATAATATAAGAGATTTAGAAATAATGAAATTATCTGTAAAAGAGCCTGCAAAAATTCATTAATTGACTTCCAGTATTCTTTCAATTTTATACAGTCATAAAACATATGAGCCCAGTCAGCATTAATTTCTACATTACATCTCTTACATAAATTATCTTTATTATTTATTTTATTCATCATCAAGGGTGTATAAAAAGATCTATGTAAAAATTTCCATGTATAAAGTCTCCAGACAATGGAAGACGTAGTTCTATAAGCAGATTCCAATATATATTGTTTATCTTGTTGATTTGGTGGGTCCCTATTAATAGAAGTGAAATAATTCCAGTATGAATATCTACACTGTAAAAAGTTTCTTGTCTGATAATTTTATGTATGTATGAAAGTTTACCTTTATCAGAAAGTTTATGTTGTAAATTTAATATCAAGTAATCAATCAGTGTTGGAATAGATTCTTTAACTGTTATGGACATTAGATCTATTTTATTAATGAGATGTTGTCTAAAGGTCTGAACCTCTAACCAGCAAGTTTCTCTTAGATCAAATTCTTGTTTTAAGAAATCTAGATTTTTAACTTTATTATCAGATATCAACTGATACCAGTACTTTAGATCATTATCTATAGCTAAATGAGTTCCTTCAGAAGTAGATGACAAAAGCATACCCTGAGTATACATTATAGGGAATACAATAAAATTCCATTCCCTATACTTAGGATGCATGAATATAAAGTTACGATAGCTAATAATAATATTTAATGGGTAACAAACCATATGTTTAGGTGTAATAGGTGAAGTACAAAATTCCTTTAGTAACCATAACATGGAGTTATTTACAATCATATTTTTATGTGTTAAGGAGATTTTCATGAAGTGCATACTAATTAGCTCCCAGTAATCTTTCCATTTTGCGACATATGACTGATCTATTAATAAAGCAATAACTTTTACAATAGAAGAGATAGTATATAAATTAAAGTCTGGAAAAGAAATACCCCCTTGAGACCAGCTATTAGTATGTTTCTTTAATGCAATCCTAGGTCTATTAGGTGCCCATAGGAAATTTAACATTAGTGTATTCAGTTTCTTGATAATTATTTTTGTAGGTGGAAGTATTATTGATTGTATTAAGTATAAAATCTTGGGGAATATTATCATTTTAATAATTGTAAGTCTCTCCTCCATAGTAAAAAAACATATTATTCCAGGTATTAAAAGATTTTGTATATTAAGAAAACAGGTATTGTAATTATTATATATAATAGATTTAATATCTTTAGATAGTATTATACCTAAATAAGTTATCTGACCTGAATTGGGTACATATTTAGTAAAATCACTAATGAGAATATTTTTTTGTGTATATATAGGTAGTATTTTAGTTTTTTCTTCATTGAATATTAAACCAGAAATACTTTTAAAATTCATCATTTTATCAAATAGAGACTGCATAGAAGAATTAGATCCTGCTGATGTAATTAGAACATCATCTGCAAAAAGTTGAATTTTGGATGTTGTATTTTCATCTATTTCAAAACCCTCTATGTCAGTACTGTTTCTGATCAAATTAGCCCAAGGCTCCATTACTAAAGTGAATAATAGTGGAGAAAGTGGACATCCTTGTTTTGTACCTTTAAGAATGGGTATTTTTTGTGAAACATATGTTCCTACCTTAATATAAGCCAACGTTCCTTTGTATAAATGCTCAATTAGATTTACAAATGCATCTGAGAAGTTTGTGCACTTCAT
>NC_056751.1:380771699-380954199 GCF_019279795.1 Protopterus annectens | reverse complement strand
TCTTTCGATACCAAAAGAGAATGCTTCTGGTAAATCTAAAGTTTTAGGGAGCCATGTTGTTAAAAAAGAAGTAATATTGTTACCTTCAATATTTTCTGGCAGTCCAAAAATCCTAATGTTATTGCGCCTAGATCTATTTTCCAGGTCATCCAGCTTTGTTTGTAAATGTGTATTTTGTTTCAGCAGAAACTCAATGTTGATTTCCTCTTCTTGGATTCTATTTTCCATGTCATTCACAGCTTCTTCTATGCCTGTCATCTGGATCTTCTGTTGTTGCAGGTCTATATGTAACAAGTCTATTTGTTTTGTAGTTTTTCTATGAAGGTGTCTATTTTAGTATCCATTTTATCCATCTTAGCAGTAAATTGCTGGATTATAATTATCAGAGACTGAAGTTCTTTCTTGATGCTGGAGTCTTGAGAATTTGTCTTACTGGAACTCATTTCAGACTGATAAACTGACAGGAAAATTTCCAAAGTGATTTCTGACAGGAATATTGTTAAGATTTCCTTTCTTTTTTAGATATAGTTCAAGAACTATATAAAACAAACATATTTAGAAAGAAAATTACTTCAAAAATTAATTTTTTAAGTAATTAATTCCTGTCAGTGTAATGAAATTGGTGGAGCTGAAGAAATCTGCTGCTATCCTGTGTTCATCCTTGGCCACGCCCACTATGAACCTTTCTAATAGAACAGGTTGGTTTAGGATTACCTAATTAGATGGAATGCTTTAGAGCAACACAGTTAAGGCTCATATACATTACATGAGAAGAAAGTTATAATTCAACATGGAAAGGGATGATGATGATGCAGGGAGGAATTCAAAAATAAGTTGATAATGGAATTTTGGATGCAGATTTTTAAGGATATATCAACACCCTTACAACATATTATATTCATAAAGTGGCAGAAAGTAATCTAAGAACTAAACCAACATGAGAATTGTGAAAGTAGATTCTGCTGATAGAGATGACTGCAACTAGGGATACAGACAATAGGCAAGAAGGAGCTGGAATGTAATGGATGAAACTTGCAAAGGACCCAAGGTATTGGGAAGCAAATAACTAGAAAAAGAAAGGTAACAGAATGCAAAGATGCCAAGAAGACATTTGGACTGCAGGCAAGAGACTGCCTTCTTTATCAAGAATTGTTATCAGGGTAAAGACAAAGAGAAAGGGGTAAGTAAATCATAAATGAAAGACCTGCTTTGGTAGATATGTAGTTGCATCTAGAATAGAAGTTGCTGTTAAAGGGATTAGTGGGGCACACAAAATGCTGCATAATGAATATAGGTATCAATCACAGAAGGCTAAATTGAGAAGAGAGACTGGATAAGCAATTCACAAGGAAACAATGGGAGGACATATGTATGGCTCCCAATTATGCAACAAAGTCCAGATGATTCATGACTTTTGCTTGGAAGTGTTTGCATAGGCATTTTTATATCCCCAAGCAGACTCCAAAGAGTAGATGGCAAATGTTGGAGGTGTGAAGAGACAAGTAGGGCATATGTTTTGGGAGTGTAATGAGCTGGTAGACTTTAAAAATTCCATATACACTATTCCATCAAAAATATTAGGTGATGAAATGGATTTAACTAAAGAAAATGTTTTGAGCTGTGGTACAGGATCTAAATTGCCTAGACATTGTAAATCCTTGTTTAAGTTTAACTCTAGTGGTTGCTAAAAAAACAATTACTAGAATATTTTAAGTAGTGAATAATGTAGCAGACATAAAATAATCCAAGGAATAAAATGCTTGGATTATTTTAGCGCTAACCTTTTACTGAACTAAACTTTTTATTTGGAGCTGTTGTGGTTGGTTTGTGGATTTTATTCCTTGGATTATTGTATTTTGTTATTTACACAACCTTTGTCGCATTGGAGTACCTGTTCTTTTTGTTTTAGCAGACATAAAATAATTGGAAATGTGACCTTTAGAAAAGGGCTAGAGCAAATTACATAGAAGAAAAATGGAAATTGTGGGAACAGTACATGCTGACCAATGTTTTGGAGGAGCAGTGAGGTTTAAGGGAAGGCAGGAATTGATCAATTTATGTAATATATTGTATTGATGACTGCATCATAATTACACTCCTTTTCCCAAATTTTAGTCCTAGCAAAGACATTTCATTCAGTGAAAATTACACCCCCCCAAATTTTTACCACATCACCCTAACCTTTCCTTTTTTCTTTATTCAAGGTCACTCCCTTTTTCTTATCCATTCAGACAAACCAACACTTCTCTCATCCATATTTTATTGTGAGTGACTACATCTGTATCGTATATCTAGTGTCTTTTATTTTATAAGCTACTTTATTCACTATTGCATTCATTATAAATGCAAACAATATTTCACTCATGGGACATCCTTGTCTTATACTACACTTCATACATATTTCTTCCTTTGTCACCAATTCACAAACACTCTCACTATATTATTTTGATATGCTGACATATACACATATATACACACACACGCACACACACATCTAATTCTATTGCATATTCCATATGTCTCTTTAACATCCCACAAAGCATCACAGGTTCATAGGAAAGTACTAGGCTAGCTGCCCTTGCAGGTAATTTTATGCCTACCCAGTTTCACTTTTTGTGGTCAAAATAACCTATCCCATTTGATTATAGATTGGTCATACCCATCCCATGTTTGATAATTGTGTATTATTCCTAATGAGAATAAATGGGATTATAACATAGATCATTTGAACAGACCCATGAATGGGACAACGCATTTAGGAGCTGCTTCTGTCCATTAGTAGTACAGGGGACAGTCTAGGGGTAAATGTTCTGTTTCCCATCCATAGAGCTAAGTCGTGCTTGAAAATGGAATGGGATGAACTTTGCTTTGTGTGTCATAAAAGTATCATGTCCTAATGTATCAAATGCCTTGCTAGTATCACCTTCTATAAGTTTCACATCCTCCCTTTCACATCCTCCCTTTTACTTAACAGGTCATCTACAATTTCCCTCATGACCAATAACAATTCTTGACATTCCTTTCCTTCCATAACTTTCTTCCATAATATGCCTCATACATTCTTCCATTCTCCTTTGTATTATTGTCATAAAAATCTATAATCTATGTTATTCAGTGTAATGGGTCTCCAATTTTTTAATTCACTCTTCTCATCTTCCTTTCATATAAATTGTAATACCTCACAATATAACTCTACATAAACAAACCCTTCCTTCAACAATTCATTAAATGCATTTACAAAATACTCTGTCACTCCATTAATTTATTGCACATTCCATACCCCCAATACTAAATCAGTATTTACATTAAGTACTTTATCCACTAAGAATAACTTCTTTTTCATATTCTTCCTTAGCTCATTCTATTTATTTATTTTTACTTTCCCTTCTCTCTCTAATTTTCCTTCATTTTACTCTGATAAATATTTTCCACATGCTGTACTACAATACCCGATTTGCTCTTGTGTTCGTCTTCTATTTTTCATTTCTCTCATTACACTAATATTTTTATTTGTTTATTTATTGCATTTGTTTACCGGGAAAGTCCACTAGGCCTAAAAGAGTCCATTTTCAGTGGAGGTCTGGGGAGAAAATTTCTGACAAGAACATAGATACAGCAAATTTTAAACATTAACTAGTACAAAAGTAGATACAGTGTTACAGATAGTGATTACAATAATATATACAGAATATATACATAAATGCAGGAATTGTGTTGGTTGCCAGATTAATTCAATCCGAGAGGTATAAACACAAAGATATTAATCAACATTATTATACCATTATCAACAAAGTGAAAAAAATAATTACGGAGAAAATATCATCAGTCAGCAGTAGCAAAAATCATAGGAGTTTAGTAATCATATAACGAGGAAGAAGAGGAGGTTAGATTATAGATCAGGTACATAACCAGAAAGAGTTGAGATGATTTTTCAGTATTTGTTTGAAGGTGGTGGTGCTGCCTGTGTTTCTTATAGAAGATGGAAGTGACCTCCAAAGTTTAGCAATGGTGAAGGAATAGGAAATAGGAATGGGAATATCCCCCCTTTACTATTTTATCCAAATATGTAGATACTTTCTCCCGTCTCTCTTGGAATATATCTGTCTAAACAGAAATAAATTAATTTTTTTCTTGATTTCTTTTATATACTTTTTCTACATCATATTTGCTCTCTTGTATTATTCTCTAAATTCTCCAATACATTTCGTCATACTTTACTTTCTATTCCTTTGTTCTCCTGCCACTAAAAAGCATTTTTTGTACCTCCTTTTAAATTCAATCCACCATTTACACCAGTTTGTATAGAAGTCTTTCATGATTATATGATCATTCCATAACTGCAATACTTTCACTCAATAAATTCATCCCATAATTTCTTACTTGTTCTTTGTATTCCCATTCCTTTAATGTACCCCCTTTCTTCCATCACCTCCATCCATATTGGTAAATGGTCTGAAAAACCTGTCACAACTGTATCACCATCTGCTACTTACCAAGCCTTCTGATAATACAAAATAATTAATTTCTGATCCAAGTGCCTGCCTTCTGTAAGTCCACTGAATTTTGTTCCACACAGCCAATATAACACATTATCACCTCCTGTATTTTTTATATCTTTTACTTTCTTTTTACATTTTCCCCTTAAATCACAATTAAAGTACCTGCAATTATAATTTTCATGTTAACCACTACAATGTCTTATATTTGATTAAACAGATTATCTTTTTCCTCACTAGTTATATATGTATATAATGCAATAATTCTATAAACATGTTTTCTCCACCTCACAAACAACAGTTAACCTTCCCATCCTTAATGTTATATCTAGCATTTTCACTTTTTTTTTTTTTTTTTACACAGCACATCCTCCCCAGAACATGCTGCGGTAGCATTGTCGCCTCACAGTAAGACGTTGTCCTGTTCGATTCTCAGCTAGAGCGTCTACTGTGTATAGACATGCGTGAATGGGCATACCTTCGTTGAAGGTTGTGCGTCAGGGCTGGCAACTCGGTACGTAAAAATCTACTGACAATCATTAGCGGACTGGAGTTCCGCTGTGGCGACCCCCAACCGGGAAAAGCCGAAAGGCACAAACATCCTCCCCAGAAAAATATTCACTTCCTAAGTTCTACATTATCTTTCTAGGCTTTCTTTGTCAAAAATCTTGCATATTCATCCGCATCACATTTAGTACACCATTCCAGTATACTTACACATCTTACACTGTTAGTAATACTGTTCACATCTACTGAAAGTACTATAAAAGTGCTGTTTTTACTTCTTTTTCAATTTAGAGAACCATCTTTACATTTTCAGCAGAAAAATGCAACGGTAAACTGAAGCACGACTTGTATCACCATTCAGTAAAATAAAATCACATTTATTTTCAAGAAGGTAAGCGCTTTCACCACAAAATGTGGCTTCATCAGACCATTTACAAGTATTTTATTTTTTTTACTTGTAAATGGTCTGATGAAGTGACATTTTGTGGTGAAAGAGCTTACCTACTTGAAAATAAAGGCGATTTTATTTTACTGAATGGTGATATAAGTCATGTTTCAATTTACCATTGCTTTTTTCTGATGTTTTGCCTACATTTTACAATGGAGACTATTTGTCTACTGGGGAACATTCTTTCTTGGATCTTTAAATTTTCATTTTCTTATTTTTGCTCTTTCACCAATTAAATATTTTCCTAGGGTTATGTACAAATAATCCTTGATACTCAGAATCAGATTTCTTACTGGCTAGAACTTCAAAAAATATTAGTATCAATCTAATCTCCTGTCCTCTCTTCTTGAATGCAGGCTCACTCTCATTTTTACCCTCCATATTTTTTCTTCTATTACAATTTCTTCTTCACCATCTCTCTCAGCCTCTAGCTTTCCTTTCTCATATTACATTTCCTCCCTTTCCTCTTCTTTTTCATTATTTACTGCTTGCTCTTGACAACCCATTCAAAAGTGCCCCTTTTTCATAACCTATATTCAGGTACACACCTTCTTGCAATTAAATCCATTCTCCCCATACTGGTTACATTCTACCTTGTCACAATCAGTAAATCAATGAAAAAAGTCCCCACAAGAGAAACATGATTTATGTTGGTCAGCATATCTTAATGTCCCTCTATGACTAGCCACAAAAATAACACCATGAGTTTTTTTGTTCACATTTCAAAAAAGCTTCCAATCTCCATCCTCCATTACTTAGGTTGTTCTCATCTCCAACTTTCTATTCCTTAAGTTTTTCTCATCTCTAACTTTAACAATATTGTCAGCAGTTTCACACAAACCATGCCTTCATTTTTTAATACTGTTTTCTTCCAGTTAATCAGTTCTAAACTGCAAAGTATTTTTTTATGTTTAAGTTACTACAAAAAAAAAACAAATAATTGTTTCACTGATAAATGTCTTTATTTTTGTTATACAGTTTCAGAAATTTCATCATCAGTTCCTCGGTTTCGATGTTAAGTCACAAAAAGTCTCTGTCCCAATGTGTTCAAAAGACCAAATTTCTTAAGCTTTAAAACTCAGAACAATTACCAAACTGTCCCATACATAATATCTGTCTATTGCAGTGTCATTTTGTTCTTCACAGCTGGTCCTGTCTTCTTTTAAACCAGTTTTAATTGCAGTTTGTTGCTGATCTCCTTTTAGCCTGCAGTCACTGCTGCATACATTTTAGTTACTGCATTATCAGCTGCTACAAAACCAGATGCCTTCTCAGTTTGTTGTTGCTTTCCTCTATTACTTCCTTTCACTGCTGCATACATTTTTACTGCTACATTCTCTACTGCCAAATCACCTGGTTCCTTCTCCATATTACCATCCTCAGCACTTCTGAAAAAGTTATCTGCCATCTCACCCCATGAAACAGCAGACCTGTGTCATCCCACTCAATTTTAGCAGATCTTCTGTAGGCCCTCCTGATGCCAGTTCTGTTATCTGCCACTTCAACAGACTTACTTCCAACTCCATGGAGGCAGCTAAACGCTGCTCATTCGTAACACAAATCACACAGGAATCTTTGTTTACATTTGGAAGCTCCACAATGACCAAATATTTCTCCAAATTCTTATTTTCCACGTCCAAACTCACTATAGCTTTTCCATCCTCTATGTTCCTGTTTTCCTGAGGCCTCTTCCTGGTTGCTGTAGGTGTCCTCTGGGGTCTAGGTAGCAGCTCCAAAGAGGAGGGGAAGTTCCCCAAGTCTATGGCCATATTTCTCCTAATAGTGTAAATACCACCCAGGGCCTCTCCTGAAAAGAGACTACTAGCCTAGCAGGACTAACCAGTTAACAAAGAATGCATAAAATAAAGTTAACTATCTTCTTTTACCTAGAAAGTGGACTACAATGTAGCTGGCTACAATGATTTTACTAAAAATGGCAGAAAGGAAATGAATACAATATAATATGCATGACCAGAGATCAATATGTAAAAAACATGAGTGACTGAATATTGCTCTAAGGCATAATCTAATGTATACATTGTACGTACAGTGCTAATTAATTTAACATAATAGTTCAGGTATGACTTCGTCAGCAGAATATTTTTTAATTATCTTAATAGTTTGGGCAGGTTTCCTTTATTGACAGGTTTAAAGATGACATATTAAAATTATTGTTTAGTTCATTTGGTTGCACTGAAATCACTATGCTGTTCATGAAGCAGCCTGGAGAGCAATGCATTTTATAAACATAGTACTTTGCAATCCAGCTGTGCCAATACTGGCAGCAGGCTCTGTGTTAAAAGAATAAGCAGGAGATTAAAAGCTATGCCTCTAATTATTTACTGATAGTGAAACAGAAAAGTTTTGTGTATGCTATACACTGCAATTACTTTCTGGATAACATCTGGTGATCAGTATGTAATAAAGCTGATATTTAGAAACTGCGGAAGATGACCACACTGCAGTCCTCTAGCCATGTTTAATATATCCATTTAATTACCCACAGGATGGCATTGCTCTGGACCTAGTTACACAAATTCCATAAAAGCTTGAGGGGTAAGACCACCCCCTGAAAAGGATGAATTACTTTGGACCTATTTACTTTCTCTTTCCATGAGAACATGAGGGGTCAGACATAGCTTACTTACAACTGCTTATTCACTTGTCCAGGTTGCAATTAAAAAGGGTCATGCAACAACTGTGCATCATATCCAGGGGGAGTCTATTCCATATAAGAGATATTCTGTGTGATTAATATCAATTACACTGGCAGGTTCTATTTATATTACAGTAGAAGTTCAGATCTCTTGAGCAAGTGTTTTGGGTGTTACTTGTTTTGTGCATGTGAAGAAGGCTGCATGGGACCAAAACCTTTGAAGGTCTACAGGCTAGGCAGAGGTCCCTTCTAAGAAGTTGATATTAAAAACAATGAGGGTGCCTTAAAGCATACAAGGTAGGTCAAAGTGGACATGTCCTTGATTGTCTAAAGAATCACTGTGGTCTTCTGAGCTGGGATATGTGCTTAGATAAGTACATACCAAATGGGGAACTGTACTCTTTAACTGGCCAGATAAGAAATGGGGGGTCATGATTTCTCTGTATATAGAAGATCCACCCTTTCTCATCAGTCTGTGTATATAAAGGGACTTCCTATCAGCAGTGGTAATGTGACCGTCAAAAGATGGTACCCTGTCAATGAAAGTGCCCAAGTCTCTAATGACTGATTCAATTATTTGGTGGTTGGGGGTTCTTACCTATGTGTTAGGAGCATGGGTGCTCGGATTTGCCAAATTATACAGTGCTGCTTTTACTGGCATTTAGTTAAAGGCCATGGTCTAAGCACCACCATGTTTTCAATACTGATTGGCTATGTAGATAACTGGAGGAGGCTGACCTTTCCTCATGAAGCTACTGTGGGGGAGGAAAACATCTTGGTAAATATGAGGAGAGAGATGCAGGCCAACCCTAGCAAAGTAGCTGGAGTTGTCAATTATTTCCTCCAAGGCTGATGTATATAGGGTACCCTTAGAATGACACCAGTGGCAGAGCCAGTAATTAAAGTCAATTATCTTTTGTTTGCACTGGACACCTTTTTGACAATGGTAGTAGGATGTTATTCACTCCTCATTCATATGCATACTCTAAGTGCTCCATCATGACCCTCTTCATATGATCCAAGGAGGCCTGTCTCAAGCCATTCACTCCCTCTTGTGCAATGAGCAGATCATTTGTGCACTTGGGGTGAAGGAAGTTGAGGGCTCTAGTGACACTGTAGATCCTTGCACCTGAGAGACAGCAAAGTCACTATGTACTTGGTCAGCCTAGTAAGTAGAGCATGCGTGTGTCTAACTTTGAACTCACCAAAGACAAGGATGTTGACAGATGTACACATTGGTCCTGGTGCCTTAAGGGCTTCAACATGCTGGCTGTGTGACCCCTTTTGTGACAGTGTTTACTATAGTGTCAGAACATGGAGTATGTTGATTTAGATCTGTTGATGCTAGGTAGCATGCTGAAGGTAGATTGTAGGTTACAGTCAACAGCTAAATTTAGGAGCTCTAGGAAGCTTGGCTAGAGATTTTTTTAACTGCATCAGCAAAAGAAAGTTTTGTGTTTATGGTATGTGGATGCTGCAAAAGTGTGGGTGGTGGTAACAGAGAGAGATGTCTTCAGTTAGTTACGCATTTACATCTTTCACACAGTCCTTTAAGTTAAGGAGTTTGTTTTCAGTAAGCATGAGGCAAATTCTTACACTCATTTAGCATACAATGATAATAGCATCAATTAATAAAAACTATAAAAAAAATCTAGACAAGCTAGAGTTTTCACTGGGTGACACCTTAAATCTTCTGTACAGAGGCCCATGGGATATATGCAAATGATCCCTTAAGGGCATCAAGTCTTTCAGCTATACAGGTTCTGAATATCTATGACTTTTTACTTTTTATTTTTAAGGTTTTATGGATGCATGCCCACAGCTACTGGGATTTGACTTTATTGGCTTGAATGTATCCATAAAGACTTAAAAATAAAAAGTATAAAGTCATAGACCTTCAGAAGTCATGCAGCTGAAACACTTGGTGTCCTTAAGGGGTCATTTGCTTATGTCCCACATGTCTCTATTACAGGAGGTTTAAGGTATCACACAGTGAAAACTCTAGCTTGGTTAGATTTTTCTTGTTGTTTTTACTAATTGGTTTGTCTGTGTGACCTTTTTACTCTATGATAATAATATCACTGCTAATTCTTGTAATATAACAGTGTAAACTGTTACCTTACACAGAATTGTCCATCCTTTACCAGTATTGTGCCACTATATGTGGTTAAGTCTGCTGCAATCTACCAGAAGAAATGCTTGGGCTAATAATTTAACCAGTTACCAGCAGCTTCATGTTACTACTGAATTTCCCATCAATACACCAGAGTTCTTTGCTTAGGGAAGCTTCAACACCACCACCTGGCATACTGCTGTATGAAATCATGTTTGGGATGCATTAGCATTCCTCCTACATATACGTTTGCATGCAACCCCTGTTTAACAAAAACAAAAAGCTCAGGAAAGCACATGCCTGTGTTTGCACTTAAGCTGCGTAACTCTTTCTGCCATTTTAAACTGCATTTCTGGTACTACACTTTTGCATTATTGCCATGAACTCGTTTAACCTGTCTGGCCAGATGTAGGGGTCAGCTGGGATAGAGTAGTTATCTAAGTGAGAAATGGACTAATTGCTGCATGTCCTAGGTACCCAAGAGCATTCTGTCTACAGGTTACACTTGTTTTACTTTGGCCCCTTTTTTTGTTTGTTTACTACACAAAACTTCACTGGTAACAGTGGTACTTGTAGTTTCATAGCAAATACTGAGTGCAAGTAAATTTCACTCCTATATTATTCAAACTGTAACTTCCTCAAACTCATGTGAATTTTACTGGGGGGCTTACTTGTGCAAGTTTCCTCTTATTTGTGCTTGACTGCATTGGTAGCACTAATCATATCACCAGTCCAAAAAGCTTCTTTCCCTGCATACTCCCTTAGTTCTCTCATGTTTTCTTCACAAAGTCTCATCACATGGCAACCCTGGTCATCACGGAGGGATGCCAGACTAACCTCCCTTCTATTGCCAGCCTTATACCCCTCAGTCTCTGAAGACACTGTAAGAACTACCATATGCTTACTGAAAACAAAATACTACTCAACCCAAGGGACTGTTATGTGTGAGAGGTGCAACTATTTAAACCGGAGGTGTCCCTGTCTTACTCAGTTGCATGTAGTGAACACAGCACTGTCTTGCCTCCTCCCACAACTATGCAACACCCTCAGACTGTCAACAAAAAACTGTCATACACTAGTTCCATTAAATAATGTATACCTAAGCCTCAAAGAACTCCTAGGTCTAGCAATCAGACACAACCCTCTAAAATATTTACTGCATGCAACCCCTCATCAACAGGTCTTAAAGGACCACTAAGGTAAATGAACTACTCATCTTCCAACCCACCAAACATACTCAAAACAACTCTCACTTTAACATCACAGCAAAAGATAACACCACTATATACCCAACTGAACACACCAAATTGCTAGGAGTGGAAATAGACAATAAACTAAAATTTGACATTCACATATCCATGACCATAAAAAAAAGTCCACAAAAAACTAGGAGCATTATACAGAAACTAGCAACTTCTCACCAAAGCAGCAAAGATTTCAATAGCAAATTCCCACCTTATCTCCACCCTACTTTATGCCTCTCCAATATATACCAACCTAAGGCAATGTGATCTAAACAAGCTAGAGACCTGCTACAACAAATTCGCCACAGGGGCATCCTACCATAGTCACCACTGTCTCTCACTTGCTGAATTGGGCTGGCTTGAACTCCCTCACCTCCTTCAATGGTATCAACTCTCACTCACCCACAAACTAGTAAACCATCCACTAAATGTCCCATCCCTCCAGAATATTCTCCAACCCTATTGCACCACCAGACCACTAAGATCCAGCAACAAAAATCACTTGCAGATCACTAAAGCCAATAACTCTGCTGGTGAAGCACTATTCCCTTGCACCATAGTCAAATTATGGAACTCCCTCCCACCCACAATTACCTATGTACCATCATGCACCCACTTCAAAACGTTACTAAAAGCGCACCTAAAAACATGCTGGCTATACCCTTGCAGCTCTCACTCTAATATCACCCACCCCATCCAACCACTACCTTTCTTTCCACCCCATTAACTACCTTGATTATAGCAAGCTCAGATGCTCATAAGCCTAGTACTTATTATACAGCAGGAACTTCTTATTGTAACAATTGTTAATGTCTGTTATGTACTTCGCAGATAAAGACTGTAGTTGTCTACTGATGTACTATGTTCTTCATCTTTAAATATGTTTGTAATTAATTGCTATGTTAATCAAATTGTTAATCGCTATGTAATCCAATTAAACTACTGTCTACTACTTTATTTTAACTATGGAGCTTTTCTCCCCGGGCCTCTGCTGAAAATGGACTTACGTCCAGTCGGACACTCCCGGTCAACAAATATAAATAAATAATAAATAAATGATGAAAAAAACATATATTTTTATCTAGTCATGATTTTCTGCACCTCCCAAAGCTGCTTTAATCCAAAAAAGTATTCATTCTTAAATTTATTTTTTTTTCTCCTGTCTGCCCTCATGGGGGCAGACATCCTGATGAGAGTATTTTCCCTTGATAGGCTAAATCTGTCCCATATAGCCCTGATTGTGAGAACAATTAGCCCTACCCTTTGCTGTCAGATCAGGCTTCCATTCACTTAGAATGGAAAACCTGAAAAATATTGCCAAGTTTAACAGTAAGTAGATCGAGTGTCATTGACTGTCCTGCACTGAGTTTTACAAATGTTGTTTCTACTGATGCACTACACTTTTTCTGAAAGAAGCTCTGAAAAGTGTCAACAAATTGCTGAGATAAAAAAGATTTTTTTTTACAAAGAGAAGTTTTGTTACTGTCAGTTCCTGATGAAGTTACTCCTCCCATCTCCCCTCCTTCAGTGAGCCGGAGTCTCACATTTCCAGCTAGGCTAGGTTCAGCTAATTAGCAACCCTGCATGACAATAGACATCAAAACAAATGTCAGCCTGGTGTGCCACTAAAAAGTACAGTTTTGTACCTACCATAAATGTAGATGTTCGAAGATCTACATTGCTGCAGTCCTTACATATGGGTAGTCCGCTGTCCTCGGTCGGCCCGAATACCAAAGTATTAGGCTGACGTCGGTCAAGGCGCTTAAGACTGACATCAGGACGTCAGGGTACAAATGCTGTATTTCAGAAATTGACAGTGTTATGGGGAACTCCAGACATAGATCTGTTCGCTTCTCCACTAAACTACCAGCTGCCAAAGTTTTGCACAAAAAGGTTTCATCCCACAGCCTGGAAAGTGGATGCTCTCTCATTCAATTGGAGCAATCTTCATGTGTATGCCTTTCCACCTCTGCCTCTCCTCCCAAAGGTACTCCTGAAGGTCAGACAGGACAAGCCAAACATGATTTTAATAGCTCCAGATTGGCCTCGACAGCACTGGTACCCATTACTGAGAAGTCTGGTACGGGAGCCTCCTTGGCCTTTACCTTCGATTCCTCACCTGCTGTCTCAGGAGAACAGTCATTTACTCAATGTCAAACTTCACTCTAAACATCTAACAGCCTGGCATATTCTGTTTTAAACCCTGGAGGGTCTCAGCTTCCACAACAAGTTTTGAATGTTATTTTGGAGGCCAGAAGGCCTAGTACAAGGAAAGTGTACGCAGATAAATGGAGGAGATTTTTATTTTGGAGTACAGCAAAGGACTTTGATGTTTCTTAGCCTAATTTAAGTGTGGCTCTTCAATACCTTACTGAGTTACTGGACAAAGGTTTGTCCTTCTCCTCTATTAAGGTTCATGCTGCAGCAATTTCTGCTCACTATGACTGTGACCCACCATTGTTTTCTCATCCTTTGTTTAAGCAATTCCTTAGAGGGGCAAAGAATATAAGACCCCCACGTAGAGCTCCTACTCCTGCTTGGGATCTCAATTTTGTGTTGGAGAAACTCACTCTACAACCTTTTGAGCCTGCAGCTACTGCCGAGTTGAAATATTTATCATGGAAGACTGCTTTTTTGTTGGCCATTACCTCTGCGAGAAGGGTTTCTGAATTACAGGCCCTTATGGCGGTTGAGCCTTTCTTAATTTTCCATAAGGATAGGGTATCTTTGCGTACTAATCCTTCCTTTATGCCTAAAGTGGTTTCTAGTGTGGCTTTAAACCAAACTATTCATTTGCCTACTTTTTATGCAAACCCCCAAAATAAAGGGGAAAAGATTTTACACACTTTGGATATACACAGGCAATTGCGATATTATTTGAGCAGAACTAAAGGGTTCAGGCAGTCTCAGCAGTTATTTGTTTCTTTTGCTTTGGGTTCTCAGGGCAAACCTGTTTCAAAACAAACTATTTCTAAGTGGATTGGTTTTGTATTGCTTTCTGTTATTCCCATCATGGTAAAGAGGTTCCAGCTGGGATTAGGCCTCATTCCACTGGGGCTACTGCCACTTCTACAGCTTTTTTAAGGGGGGTGGCTACTAAAGATATTTTGGAGGCAGCTACTTGGAGTTCAGTGCATACTTTCTCTAAGCATTACCACCTTCCACTTTACTCTAAATCTAGGGCTGGTTTTGCCACTGCAATTTTACAGGGCATTTTGGCAGCTCCTAATGCTTTATAGTTTTGCCATCCTCCCTTACCTCTGCTTTGGGATTCTACCCATATGTAAGGACTGTAGCAATGTGAGATGAAGAACATAGTACAGTTTTGTACCTACCATAAATGTAGATGTTCGAAGATCTACATTGCTGCAGTCCAATTTACCCTCCCTCCTTCCCCTCTGTAGTTAGAGGCGGTGGTGTAGTTTGGGTTGTGAATATTGTAAATATTGTAAATATAATTAGTGCAGGGGTGGTTGGTTGTTTTTTGCTGTCTTTTGGTTTTGGCCTTTCTTTTTAGGGCCTTCTGACATCTGGGGCAAGAAAAGACTGAGGATATGACGTCGGTCATGCGCATTTGTACCCTGACGTCCTGATGTCAGTCTTAAGCGCCTTGACCGACGTCAGCCTAATACTTTGGTATTCGGGCCGACCGAGGACAGCGGACTACCCATATGTAAGGACTGCAGCAATGTGAGATGAAGAACATCTGTTCCCTAATGTCTCTTTCCTCCTTACTGTTGACTTGCATTATTCCAGGCAAACTGGGAGAAAAACACAAACACTAACTAAATTCAGCTTTTTTGACCACTATATCAATTTTTTCAAATGGACACAGTGAAATATCTGCTTTGGAGTGTGTATAGTGCATAATGGCTGGCCACATACTTATTTTTGCATACTTACTTTTATATAGCATAACATTAACCATAGTGCCAAACCTTACCTAACAAATGAACAGTAATTTTTTTTCTTAACAGTAGCCTCCCTAGGCTCTTATGTCAGCCACTACTTTTTGTTACAATAGCTTCAAGCAGCCTTTTTTTTAGTTGTATTCTTTCAGGCATATCTCTCATCCTTTCAGCAACAAACTCAACTCGTTGACAAAGCTTCAAAGTTATAAAGCTTTTCTAAGTAGCAGTACTACTCCTTTGGTTCAGATCACACAGAGTGCATGAAGTGGCACACACTGCATGATAATTATTCCTAAATTGCAAGAATTGTCATTGTTTGTTCAAGACAATCCAAAACCTTATTCAAGAAAACTGGAACCTTCTACCAATCGATCTAACTCTACTACCTTCACTGTCACTCTTTGAGCAAAAGCTCAAAAGACACCGTAAAACACACTGGTTATGTCCTTGCAGTTGTTTGTCTTTCGGCTTTTCCCGGTTAGGGGTCGCCACAGCGGAACTCCGGTACACTAATGATTGGCAGTAGACTTTCACAAACGCCAAGGTGCCAGCTTGACGTTCAACCTTCAACGAAGGCACGCCCATTTACGCATGTCTTTTGAATGCCCACCCAACCGCAGGGAGGACATGTAGACTCCACACAGAAGGAACTCCCCGCACTCCAGCCGAG
Source organism: Protopterus annectens (assembly GCF_019279795.1). Taxonomy (NCBI): domain Eukaryota; kingdom Metazoa; phylum Chordata; order Ceratodontiformes; family Protopteridae; genus Protopterus; species Protopterus annectens. The sequence continues at coordinate 380,938,154 of NC_056751.1, read as the reverse complement.
AATCAAACGGGAGAACCTCTTGCTGTGGGGCAACAACGCTACTGCTGAACCACCACGGATGTCTTCACTGGTTATGCCCTTGCAGTAACCCTGACTAATCTTCAGCCTCCCCTACTTCTATCTCAGCACTGCCTCTGGTTACAAAATTGTATACTGCTTACCCCTCTGTAAGCAGAAATGGTCACTAGTAAGATTAATACAACTTCCAGTATTTATTTAATCTATCAAGGAACTTTAAATTACGTCAGATATCATGTTGTAAAATGACTTATATTATCCTTTATATCAATCCTTCTTAGTGTTAGTACTTCTCATAAAGATTCCTTTCTTGTATTTTAATTTCTTTTCTACTTTCTTTGTTATATAACTGTATATGATATTTTTGTGCTACTTTTGGAGCTTTTCTCCCCGGGCCTCTACTGAAAATGGAAATATATCCAGTCAGACTAGCCCGGTTAACAAAGGTAAAATAAATAAATAAATAAATAAATACGAATCAATTTTGATTCCACCAAGTCAGAGTAAAGGTGTAACGTCAAATTAGGTATACTTGTGAGGTATGCTGGTTTGACACAAAACACTATTACCCTTCTGTCTCCCATCACACCGCCATCAATCCATTCATGCATTTACTCAGCTAATGAAACCCATATGTTGCAACAGTGCCAGCAGCTGTACCAACCTCTTTACAAACAATGTTGTCAAGCCTTGGTCAACCAATATGAGAGAGAGATGCTAGTGATGGACTCCTCACAGCTGGTCAGCAAGTCGTTGTCCGTCTGGCTTTCCTCCGCTGTTCTCAGTTACATCATAGGTTCATAGGTTCATACTAGGCTATCTGCCCTAGGGCATTTATAAGCCTAGCCAGAGTGTGTGTGGCTTTCACCACCCCTTAGGATGAGAATACTATATCCATTAGTTTGCTGTGCCTCTGTCCAGCAGTGACACAGAGATGATTCCCGGGGTAAACCTACGATCTCCCATCCACTCGTCAAGATTTCTCTTGAACAGAGTCAGTGAGGGGCTCTGCCTCACATGGACTGGGATTCTGTTCCATAGTGTAGGGAGTCTCTGGGTGATGAATCTGTCCCTCCAGCATGTCCTATTTATATCCGTGTTGAGGTTTAAGTCTCTTGCTCGTGGCTCTGGTGGATTTGGATTTTTTTGAGGTGGAGCATGTCCATTAATTCCGGGTTGGACATGGCCTTGTATGTCAGGCACAGATCACCTCTGAGCAGACGGTATGCGACTGAATAGAGCTGGAGTTTCTTCAGTCGGGCATCGTATGACATATGTTTGAGTCCCTTTATCCTTTTGGTGAGGAACTTTTGGGGTCTTTCCAACTGCTGCAGGTGTCGGGTAAGGTACATTCCGAATGGGGTGTTGTACTCAATCATTGGTCTGATAAGTGAAGAGTACAGGGGTACAATGACCTCTCCTGATCTGGATGTGAATCCCTTCATGATCAGGTGGGCAATGTAGAAGGTCTTCCTAACCACTTTGGCAATGTGAGTGTCAAAAGAGAGGTTACTGTCAACTTGGGTCCCCAGGTCCCTGATAACTTCTTCCGTGTTTAATGGATTACCACCTATGTGGTAATTAGGAGTTACCTTGTTTTTCCCAAAGGGTATGACTATACATTTTTTGGCATTTAGCTTAAGGCCATGGCTCTGGCACCAGTTATCCATTTCTATGAGACCTCTCTGGAGGATGTCTGTGTCTGATGGAGTGTCAATTATGGTGCCCAGTTTGCAGTCATCTGCAAATTTTGTAAGCCACAATCCCCCTATGTTTGCCTGCACTTCAGAAAAATAAATGCCGAACAAGAGGGGGCCCAGGACTGAGCCCTGTGGGACACCACTCATGACCGGCTTAGAGTCTGACATGGCACCAGCAACTCTAACCCTGTGTGTTCTGTCCTTGAGCCAGTTTGCAACCCATCTTGTGACATATGGGTTTACATCTAAGCTGGTGAGCTTTTCTATGATGCCCGAGTGGGGTATTGTGTCGAACGCTTTTGCTAGGTCAAGGTAGGCTGTGTGAACTGCCTTACCCTCATCAATGGCTTTAGTGACTGTTTCGAAAAAGTCGACCAAGTTCAAGAGGCAGGATCTGCCCTTGACAAAGCCAAATTGGGTAGGATCCAGTGTCTGTAGGTCCCCAATGTCTTTATTTATGAGTTCCATTATGATCCTCTCCATAGCTTTGCAGACAAGGCTCGCCAAGCTTATGGGGCGGTAATTTCCAGGGTCCGTAGAAGCACCACCTTTGTGGAGTGGGACCACAGTTGCCGTACGCCATTCTTTGGGTACGTATCCTGTAGTAAGGCTAAGATTAAACAGCAGCCTTATGTGTGGGTTTAGTTCCTCATTGAGTTCGTGTAGCACACAGCCGGGGACACCGTCCAGTCCCATTGATGCTGTGTTTTTTGCTTTAGAGAGAGCAGCTCTCATCTGGGCATCTGAGATGTTTGGGAGGCTAGACTCTTGTGGGATAGATATTTCTCCTTTTGGGAGAAATTTGCACTGAACCTGTCTGCGAGTATGTTGGCAATGTCTGTGGGTTCAGTGATTTTTTTATCATTTTGGACTAATTCTGAGCATATCTGGGAGTTTCCACCCAGGTTTCTAGCATAGCTAAAGAAGGCTTTATGATTGTCTTTTGTGTCATTAGCGATTTTTCTCTCAAAGTTGGCCTTGGATGATTTTATGAGTGATCGTAGTTTTTTGCTAGTATTGATCAGAGATGCCTTCCCTTTTAGGGATTTTGCTCTGTCATGTAGTAGCTTTCTCCTCTTGTTGTAGAATTTGTTTATGGCTGGGGTCCACCAGACTGGGCGCCTGCCTTTGGTGGAAAGGGTCTTGATTTTATTAGGGATTGCTTGATCCATACATTCCTGGAGGTGCTCGTAGAAGGCATTTGTAAGGGTTTCAGCAGAGTGGGTTGTGGTTTCCACTGGCTCGGGGGCCTTGAACGATACCACAACAGTCTTAAGAAGTGTGAAGTTTGCTTTTGAGAAGTTCTTCACTGTGGTCTTTTTTGCTGGGGGTGGGGGCGGGATGTGGATCTCCAATGAGATTAATTTATGGTCTGATCTCACCAATGAGGGATATACTTGCGGTGTGGAGCATTTTGACCCCATGTTTGTGATGATCAGGTCTAGTATATTTTCTCCTCTTGTGGGAATGGTGACTAGTTGTTCCATAGCATTTGAGTTTATGAACTCCAGGAACCTTTGGGCTAGGGTGTTGGGGCTTGAGTAATGTTCCCAGTCTATGTTTGGGTAGTTGAAGTCACCCAATATGATGGTGTTTGGAGAGACATTCATACTCTCCAGTGTCTTCAGGAAGGCTGTGTGGGTTTCCTGAGTTTGAGAAGGTGGTCTGTAGCATGCTACAAACTGTAGGGCAGTTTTACCTATGGTTAATTGCACCTGGATGGTCTCCGATGCTTCGTGCGTTCCACTAACCTGGAGGTGTGGGTATCCTTTATGAATATGGATACTCCCCCTCCTTTTGTGGTTCGTCCGGATTTTGGGGCCGGAACGCATGATATGAGGTATAACCTGATAGTGCTGGGGTGCTCTCAGGAGCCTTGAACCAGGTTTCAGTCACAGCACAGACATCGATGTTCTCCATACTGAGGAGGGCTTCGAGGGCATGCATCTTGAGGTTTAGACTTCTGGCATTGAGCAGTATTACCCTTAGTTTTTCTCCATTTTTGTTTTCTAGGGTGGTAGGTTTATCATTTGAGCCTTGCCTAAAAAGGCACTATGGGGTGGCAAGAGCCTTTGCCAATATCCGAAGCCCAGGGTGACAGGTGCAAGCCGCCTCATAAGTAGCGTGGCTTGTCAAGCATGTCATCCCAGGCAGACAGACATTGATCCCCTTAGAATGACACCAGTAATTAAGCCAATTATTAAAGCTGATCATTTTGTCTCTGTATTGTGGCATCATTCTTGGTGAGGGTAGGATACTGCTCAGGGTCAGGGTCATACCAGCCTGGGCTACACAATCTGAGAGCTCCTCTATGTCTCTTTTCATGTAGTCCAGGGAGGTACTTCTCAGGTCGTTCACACCGGCATGGACAATGACTGAGTCATACTTGTACTTGCTGTGGAGTGACCTGAGTGCTTGTGTTATGTGGCAGATTCTAGCGCCTGACAGGCAGCTTACTGTGATCTTTTCCTTGTTCAGTCTGGTGAGTGGGACGTCAGTGTGTCTGACTATGGAGTCACCTATAACAAGTGTGTCTGGCATTGTGTTTGGCCTTAAGGGCTGTGACTGTTTAGCACACTGACTTTGAGAACTATGTGTTGCATGTCTTATGTCTTGAGGTGGCAGTTGCTTGGGTGTCTGCTTTGGAGGCCTCTGTAGTTTTGGTAGATTTTTGATCAGTGCCTCCGAGTATGTCTTTGTGTGTTTATGTGTTTGTTTTGCAGTTGTGATAGTTCTATGTGAAACTGGGTTTGTGGTGTGCGTGGTTTCCTTCTCCTCCTGTCTGGTCTTGCCAGTCCTGAGTTGAGAGAGCTCATCCTCCAATTTGGCTATATAGTTGCATCTCTCACATGTATTTGTGTTTTGTGGGATAAGGAGTGGGTTGTCTGTGTACATGAGGCAATTGTAACATTGCCTCAAGATGCCCAGATTCACCAGCTGAACAGGAGAGGACGCTAGCAACTGACCCTTCGACATGCTAGAAAAGTGAAAAGTTTGCTGTGTAACTGAGTCAGAAGGGACCTATAGGGAAATGGGTACTCGAGGGGATTCTAGGCTAATGTAGTACTTTGTTTAGTATATAAGTACTTTACCTATATAAAAATGCTTTAGGAGCAAGTGCTGAGCTTTTGAGATAGAGAATAGACTGTTTAGATTGCAAGTAGAGAAGTTCTAAGGGAAAAATTGAAGAGCAGACTTTACAGAGCCAGAAATAGTTTAACCTTGTTTAACCGGCGCTGCCCGATGGTGCTCTATGGGCAACTCCGCACAAAATCACGCAAAAGTGCGCTAAAGCGGGCTTTATAGCAGCGGGTTGAAAAGAGCTAGGAATTTACCCAAAATGGCCAATAGACTACAAGTTTCTGGCTGGAACCACTGCTCTAGGGACAAATAGGCTGCTCAGTGTTCCCCACTCCCACTGGTGAACAAAGAAGCTTCCCTTTATCCAAATAGGATATGGAATAGCACAGGAACCAAGCCAAAGCCCAGAGATCAGCAAACTCTGAAGACTGGACTATTCTAGTTCAGTAAGGCGAGAAAACAAGATGGTTTTTTTTTTTTTTTTTTTTTTTGCAGAAAACAGAGGAAAAACAGACAGTAAATGCTATAAATGCTTTTAAACGGCTAGCGCACTTGAGTGCGTTAGCCTACAGGTAAAATTAAGCAACAAATAACTTTTTTAAAAGTGCAAAACAGTTAATCAACACAAAAACAGTTTAAATAGAATGCAGAGCTGTATAAACTGGCGAAAATGCAGTCGCTAAGCAGTAAATAATCAAAAAGCCAGAAAAAAATACTTAAATCAGGAAAAAGTCACTCTTTTGCTCTCTGCTGCTTGTAGAACTCTGCAGGACACCACGAGGAGCTGTGCTGAGTTGAATACAAGCGAAAAAGCGCGCTAAAGCATAACTTCCACAAGGCTGACTGAGCTACTCACAATGTCAATTCATACCACCCCCCACTAATTGTATCTGGCCCACTGCCCTTGAGATGACTCTCCCAAAAGCAGGGCAGCAGGGAGGTGTCAGTCCATCTGTGCTCCACACTCCTTTACACCACAAAGATCATACAGGAATGGCTGCAGACACACGCACACGTCTGTATGCCAGACCAGCTATAATACAAGTTTCACTGTAATACCATGCATTCCTCCACACATTTGTTCACACACATACACATGTATTCTGACACCTACACTCATGCACAAAAGCACACATCACCTTCAGCACTTGCTTTATGCGACACCATGTCTGCATACTTGAGCAAACACACACACACACCAGACCATTTTCATCACAAGTTCTGTTACACCATGTACACCCTTGTCTTACGAGATTGCCCCACACACACACACACACACACACACACACACACACACACACACACACACACACACACACACAAGTAATGTACCACTGAAGTGCGTTGCATTAGCCACCTCTCCACAAAACACTGCTTCAATTCTGAGGGGGTTGTCTAAGGCACTGACATTGTCATCTCGTAACATCCCCCAAGTAATCGGATAACATATGCATACTAAGTTTAGAGCAATTTATAATAGTTTTTCAATCTTACTCACAAACACTGGCTAATCTACAATGTATGTACTGTACCTGTGTACTATGTATGTATTCTACCTACATTTCAAAGTTCAGCTGTACACCACAAATCTATTACTTACCTTTATTTTTAAAATTAATATCTTTTTTGATTGTTCTCTCCACTGTAACTGTTTGTGCCGCATGCCACTGTAAAACATGTCTCTTGTAATTTGTGTGTATACTGATTATGTCTATATAACTAAATGTGTCTGTAATTTTTCTTTGTGGAGCTTTTCTCCCCGGGCCTCTGCTGAAAAAGGGCCTTTTCGGCTCAGTCAGACACCCCCGGTTAACAAATGTAAAATAAATAAAATAAATAAAAATAAATAAATAAAATTGATGCAAGCCTGCTGCACTGACAGAGCACGACAGCAAGGAGGTGCCAGTTCAGCTTTGCTTCACAGTTCTTCATTACACCACATCCAACATAAAGATGCTTGCACACACATACACACATGCAGATGCACACTCACACACACAGCCAGACACAGACGCAGCCAGATCCAAATTTCTTTACAGCAAGGAGTTGCCAGTCCATCTTAGATCCACATCTATCTCTTACACCATGCATGCCTCCATAAATGCGCTCACACTCATACATGCACATGTTCTTCAACATATATGAACTCAGATTCCTGCAGTCACACAAGCATGCACACCTCTATGCAGAACAATAATCTTCCAATCCAGCTTTGATCCACATTTCTCTGTCACACCATGTACCTTACATGACTCCACATATGAGCTCACACGCACACACACATACATCCACTCCACTTCTTGCAGTCACACAGACACTCACACACCTCTCTCCAGAGCAGGAAGTATCAAGTCCACCTTTGATCCATCTTTCTATGTTGCACCAAAAAACAGACATGCCTGAAGAAATGCTCACTCACACACACACACACACGCACACACACACACATACACATGCATGTTTACTCACTCACACATGCACTAACATACATGCTTGCACATATACACATGCACCATTTTCACTACTTGTTCTCTGTCAGAACATGGATACCCTGTATACATAATGGAATGAACACATCCACAAGCAGTGGAGCACTGAGGTGTCCTTTACTCACCTTTCCACAAAACACTGCTCCCATGTCAACTGGCATGTCTATTCTAGTGTCAATGAGAACCCATAACATATTCCCTCATTAATGGTTGCAAGCCTGCTGCACTGACACAACTATCCCAACAGGACTGCAGCAAATCGGGTGTCAGTCCATCTTTGCTCCATCATTCTCCGTTACACCACAGACATCATACAGGCATACATTTATGCATGCTGACACACGCACACTTTTTCCAGTTTACAAAAGCAGGAAGCAATTGACATTCATCTGGAATACAGTGGTTTAAGTGTACTGCTAGCAAAGCAACTTCTATTTAGTCATCAAGTCCATATCCATGACTGGAACTAAGCCACAGTACCAGTGGTGGAACAGCTTTCCATCCCTCCCTGCTTGCTCTTAAGCTGCATCTACAAAGTGGCTTTCTATTTCAAGGCCTGGAAGCAATACTTACTTGTACACAAACCATGTACTGCTTAGTCCTGGAGCATTGCCCACAGTTACTAATGAACATCGCTGCATTATCTGCTGTGGATCCTACCAACCGACATCCTCACATCATTTACTTTTATCTTAGTACAAGAAGTCAAGTGCATGCATACAACTATTCTGCTTGCAATAAGGCACAGAGTGGTTATTTCAACTGTGCTTACCAGTTCTCCAATATGTCATGTACACCATGCATGAATATCCAATCGTGCGCATACACTGACACTCGGCAAGCAAAATAATTGGTGACGTATAGCAAAAGAATGATAGAAGGCTAATCATAGCAGAGTAATTGACATGCCAATGAGTCCATTGTTGTGCATATAAAAATATATGCACAAATAAGGTGCTCCTCACCAGAATAGCAGTGTCAACTAATTTCACATTTGCCTATTGGCGTCTAACCAGCTCACACACACACACACACACACACACACACACACACACACACACACACACACACACACACACACACACAAAACACACTCAGAAGAAATTAAGGTTATGCACTTACCATAATGGTTGATATTTGTTGCTGTATTGTACTTCATTTAAAGAGTGTGCAGTTAGTTCATTCTTTGACTCCAAAGGTAATCTGAAACGTGTACATTTTTTCTTCAGTGCTCATACTGACCCTTAACTCAATTGTTCCACCTCATTTTCAGTTTTCACATTTGCAAGCAGTAATGATTCAAAAACTGATGGTTGTTCCTTATCCAGTGAGGTTTACAAGCATTTTCACGGTTTCCATACCTATTATATGTATAGTACACACAAGGGACCTTAAGGGTTTGGCCCTAAGCATTGACCATCCTTAGGAGCTGTCAGAGTCTCCCACTAATCAAGAAGTGATCACGATAAAGGCATGTAATCTTGTCTCACATCCTCACTTGCAAGCAGCCCTCAGTGGTAAATGTCATTGTTCTGTGAATTGCACTGTAATCATTCCATTACTAACATTAAGCGATTATTAGTCTATCTTTCTAACATTTACATAACTGAGACAGTAAGCCATATTACTATCCTTACTACTGACATCCATCAATATTCTGTTTCGTACAAAAGAGTTAAGTAATGTTTTAATACAACAAAAAAAGAAACAATAACAGACCGTAAATATCACTCTGCTCAAACTTGCAAACCTGAAATCGTATAAAAAAAAATCATTACCTATCAGACATTGTGCAATGTATGCTGTCACCCTGCTCTTCCTTGCAAACTTGAAATCGTATCCAGTCATTACCTATCAGGCATTGTGCAGTGTACACAGAACGTCCGCAAATCTGTTGTCTGTCTGATACTACAGATTATCACAATCCTGTGACTGAACTCTAAAAGTGTTTAAAATGCTTACAGTTGAAAAAGCCCATGAAAGGAAATTGAAATAAAATAACATCAAGTGGCCATCAGTCATGCATGGATCACCTTTAGTTTACTAGCACCGTGCGTTTAATCTAGAGCAACATTTCAAGGCAATCGATCCTTTTAACATGTCAAAGAATCTCTGACTCTCTCCTTGTCACGTTTGCATGTGTTACCCTCATTGCATTGATCTCCTTTGTCTATTACCACTACATGTGTGATACTGTATATACACTGTGGTCTGATACGCATCACTTACCAATATGGTTACTCATTTTCATCCTGTTTTGTACATCCTGTACAAACCTAGAGATTGGTTGTGGAACTTGAAGCTCCTCAACTCGTGTGTTCCTTCATGCCCATCAATAACAGCGATGTTGACACACTATAACTATCCAGCACCTCTATGTTACATACTCATCCACAACACTGTAATCACACCCACAGACCAAGACCATAAATGAAATAGCTACCTCAGTGTCAAAGACCTTCTCCTTGTCAGAGCTATCCAGCTGATCATTAACAATTTATCAGCTACACTGTAACTGTAGATTCCACTTTCAACTCTAGTCTTATGCACACACCATCAATTCCAGGCTTCTCACAATTCCTATTGTCATTTGTAAGCAATGCTAACATGCACTAGCAATTCCCATTTGTTACTTTTCTCTGATTTCATTCTTGTCTTGTATTAGACATTACTCAATACTGTTGTATGTCCTAATTTAGCTTAGTAGTCTTCACAGCTGTCATCAATGAATGTACTTCTAAAAACTGTTCTGCAGTTGATTGTAGGCAAGAGCAATTTATGTTATTTGCAATGGGCACTGCCTACAACACAACTGACACATTACTGCGAATCAAACATGTATGCCTGGTGCAGCATTGCTCTCACTCACACTTCTTCTATCATGTTGATTACATGCAACAGTAATCAGGGATTATGTGACTTACCAAATCGCGATATATGCCTGCCAATTACTTCTGCTTTATCTGGTCTCTCGCACTTGGCTATATTTTTTGGAACCAATGTTACCTGAAAGCTTGGCACAGACATTTTGCCACTCTTCATCAAGAGGGCATCCATAATCATATCAAAGATATAGTCATATTTTTTGTCTTCAAAAATTGGCCTTGCAACCTATTCCTGTTTTGCCTTAGGATACACAACCAGGTAATGCAGATCTCCCTTTTTTGCGCAGTTACTCTTCGGGTTATGTACTACTGCTTGCTGATGATTCACATTGGCGTTATGATCAAAAATGGCTAGCATTGTGCATACTTTCATTCCACTGTTTGAAAAATGCACAAATTTGGGGCAATACTTGCACATGAAACACTTCCAAGCTGCTTGTGTGGCAGAACTGTGTTGTGTTTAAGATCATTCAGCAGTGTTGTGCTGGTCACAATCTTCATCAATGCAGTGTGTGGAGCATCACCAACTTCCAACCACTGTTTTGTTTCCTGGTCTGGCAATGGAATATCATGCTCACAGGAATGGAATTTCTCTCCCAAGTCCCAGGGGTGCCTATCTGTTATGTGATGGATGAGAGACTTCTACTTTTCCAGCAGTAGTGGCGCATCTCTATCACATGTTTCAGACCACCACAAGTGGTTTGAAATACTTTGGCACCATGGCATTAACTGCTCCATGCCCTTTTTTTTTGGCAACTGATACAATCTTCTTGGTAATACTTTTTTGACACATGACACAGGTCAAACTTATGGTCAAATTTCAGGGAACTCTGTTTTCATTGCACTTCCAATCCCTCAATGTCTGTCCACTGCCACTACACTTATGGTCACAAAACTACACTTATGGTCACATTGAGTCTACGCAATTTCCGCATACAGTTTAGGAATGCCTTTTTTTCCAAAGCTACTGAAGAAGTTCCATCAACAATTTGCTCTGCCAACAAATCCAGGAGATATCCTGAGTCCATATCCATCAAACTGTAACAGCAGTACTTTGCTGAATAGCCCAGGCTGTCACATCAGCTATCACCTGATAATCTCACTGTTTTACCTTGAATGTCTTGAAGCAAATCTTGCTGATGTGTACCCCACCTTTGTTGAACCACTGGAAATAAGTACTCCTGCTGTAGGTCATAAAATTTTCTCTGGCTAATACTCCAGACCCACATATGCACAACACCTCGCTATATGTGCATATGTACTTCCACTAAATAGTACAGATGCTGCATTCAAAATATTTTCTACAGGCATTCTACCCAGGACTGGTTGGCTTTGCCAACTTACAATTTCATGTCCATTCAGACACATTACTTTTGTGGCAAACATGGATCCAACACATCTTTTCTTGTAGTTATCACATGCTGGTGCTTTACAGTCAGGTCATATCATTCTTCTCAGCAGTTGATCCAGGCAGTCTTCAAACACAATAAATTTCCACTGCAACACCATCTGCTGCTCCACATTTTCATAATCCAGGGTCTCATCAAAGTCGGATACAGACATGGTGGTAGATGGCTCACACCAGTCAGGGTCTTCTTCATGGCAGTCATTTATATTTTCATACATTGTCTTGGCATCACTTCAATAGGTCCACATCTGTCATTTGTTCATTATCATTTAACAGATCCACCTGCACTCCTTGCTCCATCGCATTGATGTCAGTACTACTGCTCATTTCAATGTGTGGGTTACCCCTCTTTATATAAATGTGGTCCTTAAGAACTTGTGCTGGTGACACACCACTTTCTGGGAACTGTGTGCTAGCATCCATCCATGCTGAGGCCATATATTCGGTGTCATCTACAGAAGGTCCTACAGCTGAAGTCTGTGTTGCCACACTTGTCATAGTATGTAACACCTTAGTTTGACTACCCAGACTCCGTGATCTCTTGCGGCCCCTCTTTCGTACATTTGACACCGTGCTGTCAGATGCTTTTATTTCCGTAGTGTTACTAACAATTTTTTCCATGTATAGTAGCAGAGGGAATCGATCTATTGCTCATTCCAAGTGTGGAGTCATGTTGTGCTGCATTATCTCTTCCTGCCTCTCCATCGGCATACTCCATGTTGGCGATGACTACCTCTTCCGACAATACAGCAGTCTGTTCCTAGAAAACACGATAAACAATGTAAATTAAATATCGCACATCTGAACAGCAAATTAAACTGTCACAGACAACTATGCTGTAATGATTCAAACACACAAATTCTTACACTGATGTCCACTATGATGACTTTCTCATTGCCCATCAATGGTTCTTCCAGCAGCATGCATATCTGTTCTTTATGCCCCTGTATTAACACACAAAAGAGTATAAAGGTGATGTCTGTGTTATGAAACAATGCATGAATGGCAAAAAATGCATCATTATCCCTTTTGAGGAGAGTGAATTCCCCTCAAATTATCACATTAATAACAAAGTTCTAAGCACTCAGTCGTGAGGGATTTGGGCACCCTGGATGACAGCAACTTGATTTTGATCACTATGTTGCTTCCATAGTATGGAATGCCTTCTACGTGGCTCACCTCATAAGGCTATGTCATCCAGGACAAAGATGGTCATAACATCCCTGCATTCTTCCATTATAAGGCCCATTATTGAGTACAACGCACCTTTCAGCATGTACCTTGCAAAGCACTTGCAGCAGCTGGAAAGAACACAGAGGTTCCTCACAATGAGAATCCAGGTCCTCAAACATCTACCATACACAGATAGGCTAAAAGCCCTATCCCACTACTCAGTTTTATACAGTCTCCTCAGAGATTACCTTTGGCATACAATTTGATCATGGACCCCACCTTGATAGGGCTCCACTCCAGTAACTCGCATGCGTGGCCTCACCCTGGTCTGTGACATGAACAGGACTTGTTGGTAGGATAGATTTGTCTCCCAGAGAGCCCCTCTTCTATGGAATAGACTCCATCTCCACATCAAGTAGAGTACCTCTTCACCCATTTTTATGCGCAACCTGGACAACTGCATGGGAAACAGAAAATATACCCCTGGGATTGCAACCATGCCCATGCTGAACAGGGGCATTGGGTGCTGATTTGTTTAAATATGGGCGAAAGTCTTGGCTAAGTTTATAAGGGCCTCAGAGCCAATAGCCTAGTAACCTCCTATGGTCCAATGGCTGCTAAATACATATTGCCAACTTTAACTTGTGTGTGTCAGTATAGCTTCAGTCAAGACATCTATAACAATACTTACAGTGTAAATCTGTAAACAAACCTTAAATACAGATGTATTACTGCATACCCAATACCCCATTTTTGCATCACAGAAGTTCAACAGCGTAGATCCATGTCCTTTCACTGTCCACACACATCTACATTATCATCTACCTTGCACTTAATTATATCCCCAAACATGTATAATGGAATGCATGTTCATTAGCATGTAATATTCATACAGTTGTTCACACCAGAGAGAGTACCAAATACTCAATGCTGACACTGAACAATGTTATAGCCATACTGTTTTACACTATTACGGTGTATAACTACAACACCAGAAGAACAACATGTCAAATTGCTATAAATACTTAAAAAGAAACATTACAGTGATTGCATACGTCTCTGACAGCCCATAACATCAACAGTCACATATTGATATGGTTCTTCGTAGTATGGTATTGCTTACTTTAACAAGTAAACAGACATATAACCACTCACTGATGGGGACTTAAATTATATGCCCCTATATCTAGTCACATTTGCAAAATGCATAGCAGGCTTCAAATCAAATTACTTACATCAAAGCCAGATAGATGGTCAGTAGTTTGGATTTCAGAAGTGTCCATTGGCTGTATTACCTGTTCTGCTGATTCATGTGGTGAACTCAGAAACTCATCCAGCACTTGTTAATGAAGATAAGTATATTATTAGACATGCAAACACCCCCATTTTAACATTTCCACTCAAGCGCCTTAATCATGCATATTAACTGCATTATGATTCAGCCTTGTGACGTGTCCATTGCAGCAATGCAACGACACCCTTAGGAATCACGCAAAAAAGTGCACTAAGACATTAAGAATAATTTTGCCTTCAGGGCATGGTTATCGAGTAGGCAAACATGAAACGATACCTGTACTATTATATTACATTATACAGACTTAACAAGACAATCTACTGCACAATTCTGGGTACAGTATGATGAACACCACTGCATGCAGTGCCATGTACTCTTCATTTCATAATCAAATATTTTCCTTCTGGATTACCTTCCGTCATTCCTGCTGTTCAATCCATCAATGTGATGAGACTCATGTCTTCACCTTTGAAAAACTAAAAATATTCGGTACTGCATTTTTCTTAAGGCAACAAAGAATTCTGCCTTTTCTCATATCGGTGGGCAGCAGCTGTTTCATGTAGTTGACTTCAAACATGTTCTCCTCAAAGTGTAGGGAGCAAAGATAATAACGTGGCTTCTTACAATTTACTGCTTCAGCCACGAACTTGGGTGTGCTACTCACATTTGTTTCACACCGTGTTGCCCACACAGTGCATTGCTCCACATTGCGTGGAAAGCTATGTATAGAAAAAATTTCTGGCAAACGGCCGCTGTGTGCGCTGCAACCATACGCCAGGCAGTGGGGCATCTTTCACTGAAGACTGCTGTAGGTATCTGTGAAGAAAAGTACAAGATGTTAAGTGTCATACAGGCACATTACTAGCTGCTCTGCCATATATTTACCCCATTAAAAATGCCAACGCATTCAGTGTTCCACTGAGAAATGTGCCTCACAGTGGCAAACAAATGATATGCATCAACAGTCATCGGCAACTACCATCTGTTATAACACCTGCAAATGACTAACAATTGCCATCCATGAACAGCACCTAATATTACAGTATGCACTAAAAAAAAACCTTAACCAACAGCATAATGAAATCACTGCTCATTGCTGTACATACTACAGCATATGGCTGTCATACCTATATGATATGTATTGAAATCTGAATAAAAAAATACTGCCAATAATTAGCTTCCACCTATGATCATACATCACTCAGGGTTGCTGTCCATGTACCTCAAGCCGTGTCATTTGGTATGCCCACATGTAACCCTTCAAGATCTGCAAAACATTATTCACGTATACCATCCATGTTATGACACTGATAACCAAATCTGACAAGTACATGTTGTAGCATCTTCATATATCTGAAAAATGGTATTTCTTTACAAATCTGTCTAGATGCCAATGTTTTGTTCAGGTATTATTACAGCTTCTCCTTTCATGCTGTGGCTGGAATTGGTGCATTAATATCAGTGCACCCACCGCGTTCAGCACATGTTAATAAACAAATTTATCTCCATGAACTCCATCTTGATGCTTAAGGGACAATGCTCAGTCTTCATCCCCAGGCTAAACACAAATGAACTGCACTGGAGCATCAGTTGACATGTACCTACCCTTTGGTAAGGGGTTGTAATGCCTTGCACTGCATTTCCAATAATCCTTTTTCTATGAACAAAGTATTAATGTCAACAGGCTTGAGGCAGTGAATAGGAGAACATACTGGTCAGGACATGCCACCATGCAACAAGTGGAAATGGAATTGGCTTTCACACTGTATTTGGTTGGGTCCAACGCAAATCTAACACAGTGTGTATGAGTGTAATTGCACAACAATCTGCATATGTGGACCCTTTATAGAGATTGAAATTCTTATATACCAGTGTGGAGAGAACTCAGTAGTAAAAACCTAGCCATAATAAATGAACATCAGGCACAGGCTGTGAGGTTTGCCAGCAGCTGTGAATTGAAAACAAATACTCGTGTCCTTCAATATACCGAAACCGTCAACCACTTATAGCAAAACTTCACTGGATAGCAGTTCATTAGCAATCTGTCTCTAGGTCTAATCCATTATTTCTTATACATTCATCAAGGGTGCATAATGAAGCCCTTCATACTGCCAATACTGGTTACTCTATAAGCCATTTCTCTAACTAGTGCAAACATAAACAGCAGTCATTCTCATGCATGCATAACTGCAAGCCAAATATAATCTGGAACTTGTACTTCACATACCTTTCCATGGAAGTCTTATATAAACAGACAAGGATAAAGGTTTACATCAAGTTTATTAGCATGGTTTACTTATATATCTGACACACTAAAAAAGGATTTATAGGTTCATAGGTAGGTACTAGGCTATCGGCCCAAGGGCCTATGCAAGCCTAGCCAACAAGGTTCCCTGGCTTACACCACCCAAGAAAGTTATTTTCCTGTGCCACTGTCGAGCAGAGGCACAGACGTGATCCTCGGGGAGTATTTCCTATTTCCCATCCACTCATCAAGATTTTTCTTGAAGAGTGCTAATGAAGAAATTTTTCCATGTAAAATGTCATTTTCTTCGCTGTTCTGACATTTACGTATGTAATTTTTTTATACATCAACCATTACGATCCACAACATAGTGTTATAGGTGCTTCAATTTATTACATAAATAGAATTTCAGCATGCACTACATAAAATACACACTACGCAATCAACACGATCCATTATTCTCTTTTTGCAAGCTTCTGACTGCTTCAACAACTTGTCAGTAATCTTCAAGTGCTACTCTGGAAGCACCCAAAAACCTTCAAAAGCCTGAAAGCCAATGTAATCATTTTCCTCTGCGGGGAATTTTTGCCGTATACTGTTCACAGCACATAAGGTGATGACCACTCGATGACTATAACCAAGTTTTTTATTATCGTACATCCATAGCACATATGCTCAGTAGGCATCGAATCTGTATACTCTGCATAACAGGAAAAGGTCACAGTCACCATAATGTCTCTACTGTTAATGCATAGAAAATTCTATAACTTCAAGTTCTACACATCCTTCACTCTAGTAATGCGAACATGCTCACTTTCATCCAAGTGAAAATTCAAATGTAAGCCAATGCAGATAATGCAGTGTGGTACTTATATACTGCACACAACATTACTTGTCAACATGCACTCAATGGTCACTCATTTGGTAGTGGCAGTGCATGCAACATGCAATTAAACTAACCTCTGCTGCTGTACAGGGCAGCTCAGTAATTAGCACCTTAATATCAACTGTGAAATGACATTTGTCTGCAATGCTGTTTTTCAGTTTTCAAATCTGACCTCCCAAGAAAACATCACAGCGTGACAACTCTGCTGTCTGCCAGCCACAATTTTTTCGTTCAGTTCAGTGCAATAACTATGTCCAAACATGGACTACAATTACTACAGACCATTCACATTCTATAACAATCATAAGCATGTCATGCCATTTTACTTAATCACCCACGTCAACTGTAGCCCACTAATTCATTAACACACAGTTTAGTTAAGAGAATAACCATGACATGCAGACTGATAGACTATGACTTGTTTGTACCTGTTTGTCCACTGTGTACGTTGAAAATGACCCTTTAAATAGTACAAGTACTTTCAAATAGTGGATGTGCAGTAATGCAACGTGGTGGTGTCTGAATTTCACTGATTTTGGCTTTTGCACGGGTCGATGATGCACAGCAGTAACATTCACGTGCGGTGTTCATTGGTATGCAGAGCTGGCATGTGCACCATTTCATGTCTTCCACTGCTGGCGTACATGCACCATCCTCCTCACTGCAACTACTGCATCTGTGTGCTCATTTAGGTGGACACTGGCCATCAGTATATACTGGCTCAAAGCTGTACGGCACAATGGTATGCAACTTCAGCTGGGAGGCCATCCTTTCTCAAAGTCCGTGTTTGTTCACTGAAACAATGTAACACTATAGCAATGTTACCATTACAAAAAAGAGTTGGAAAGCTGTCATGCACTTGAAAAGGCTAAGCATACATTCAGTATTAGGTCCTGGTTTAACTCAAGAAAACTTACAGGTGTTATGACACTGTTGAGACCATGCAGTCACCTTGAGATCAAGCATGCAATCCTATGCAAACCCAAAGACTTATTTTTATGAATCAATGACCCCATATGCAAGTCCATGCAGTTTTACTGTAACTGTCAGAAAGCCTCACACACAAACATTGCCTGCAATTGTGCTGTCCAAACAATCCACAGAATTAGATGCATAAGGACTATTTAGGGCTTACCAGATAAACACTTCTCACTCCAAGGAGACTTCTTCTTCTTCATTCGGCTTTTCCCAGTTAGGGGTTGCCACAGTGGATCACCTGTCCTCTCATGACTGGCAGTGGAGTTCTACAGTGTTGAGTTGCCAGCCCGGCACCCAACCTTCCACAGAAGGCACACACATGCACACACTCAGACCTAGGGCCAATTTAGAGTGTCCAATACACCTACAGCATGTCTTTGGGATGTGGGAGGAAAGCAGAGGAAACCCACGAGACCATAGAGAGGACATGCAGACTCAGCCGAGAATCAAACTGGAGAACCTCTTGCTGTGAGGCGGCAATGCTAACTGCTGCACCACTGCAGCCGCCCACTCTAAGGAGATTAATGCTAGTAAATTGTATGAAGATTACCTTCTGTGACATGTTGACCATAGGTGGGAACAAAGTGTGCCCGAGAAAAAAAATTGACACAAACAGTACGAGTCCAGCATGTGCAGAATAAGTAGCAAGAGAGGACATTATTGATGCTTGCCAAAGTAAGAGAGAGACAGAGAGAGAGAGAGAGAGAGAGAGAGAGCTACCTGCATGTGTGTGTTTGTGTATATATATATATATATATATATACATATATATATATATATATATATATATATATATATATATATATATACACACACACACACACACACACACACACACACAAACACCTATGTACGTATTTCTTCACCTTAAGAAAGATATACAGAGATAGCAACTTTCAAATGTAGGAACTACACTGCATCACCTTCCACAAAGGCAGACAAATGTGAGACTGCAATAAAGTTGATTGACTCCTGGGTGAGTTTTCAACGTATTGCAAAAGTGCTTTATCACATATCGGAGGAAAACTCTGTACAACTCATTCTGACCAAATCCACATAAGTAGAGATCAGCAGTCTTCGCTACAGCTAATTTTAAAGCCAAGAAAATTAGATACCCAGAAATCGAACTGCATCAATTCAAAAGCAACGGGAAAGATTTATCTTGAACCTCAATATTAATGGCATTGGAATACGACATGCCATTTGCTAATGCCCAGTGTGATGCTGTGAATGGGTGTTGTTGACTGCATACTTGAATGTTCTTTAAATATTAGGTCACTTGTTCTACTGTCAAATGGCTCAGGGGCCTGACACACATTGTCAACGTGTAAGAATACAACTTCCAAAAGAGGACAATTAATGTAGCTGCACAACTAATCTGTGTTTTGCCACCCTCCACTATTTGGAATAGATGACTAAGAAGCCATAGCAAAAGTTGATTGTCTTTTTTTGCTCAGGATCACAGAGAACTGCAAACTTGGTGGCACACTAAATCATGCAAGGATAATGATATGTTGCAGAAAGGTTAATGCAGATAGAAATTGCAGCGGAAACAAATGCTGTTGAAAACCATTCATGGAAATGCATTCCTATCACATGTGAAAAACAAATTCCGACAGCAAATTACAAGACAGACACCAGCACTCTAAAGGTGGAGTATGTAGTCAGAGATGCAGGCAGTCATACTGTAACATCAACTTAGCATACCATGTGTGCACTGCGACAAAATGTCTTTCACAGTGGTGAACCTTATAAGTAAGGGAGTTAGCAGCACAACATAGTATGGAATAGTAGCATGAGATTTCACAGTCATAGCAACACTGATCATGTGCAATGAAAGGTTTAACATGTACCGCATTGAGAAGCATGCAACAGCTGGAGTGACCTCGTTGGGATCTTACCCACTCATTAGTAGCATCAAACTACATGGCCTTTGCAGGCGTTGTAAAAACACCAAGCATGTAGTCTGTCATCCAGTGGCTATTAAGGGGCAATATGTGTCAAGACATCAGGTAGGTCTGAAATCTGTCTCTGTTTGAAGGGATTTTGCACAGTTACCCACTAAAGTATTATACATAAAGTCAATCCACTCAGCATTATCAGTTATGCCAAATGGCTGGATATACTAGTATGTCACTGACAGAGCACAATTGGTCAAATATGGAGAACCCAGCTACAGCTAGAGGGCAGTTTAAAAAGGCAAAGTACAGGGTTCTGTACCGGACATCCTTTAGTTATAAAAGAATTACCTTGTTAGAACTTATGGGAAATGTGGCTTCCCTGCAGCTTAACAAAGTCAAGGTCTACTGTAAACTGATTGCTATCAATAAATCAGCCGATACAATTCTATTGCAGATAGGAGTAAGAGAGATAACTGATTGGTGACAACGCAATTGCCTAACAGCACATGCAAAAAATGCATTATTGCACCTTATTTAACAAACAGTTCTCAATAGCCAACCACTTACTAATAAAAACTTGCTATAAATATCTGTGTGTGTGTGTGTATAAAAATATATATGTAAATTAATATGTATTACAGCATATCTGTATCAAAATATATACACACACATGTACAATTAATATAGTAATGCATACAGACATAATATTTTATATATATATATATATATATATATATATATATATATATATACACACACACACACACACAGACACACACACACTCACAAATACACATATGTATGTATATATCTATTTATTATATTTACATTTGTTTACCAGTATGGTCCGCTGGGCCAAAAAGTGCCTATTTGCAGTAGTAACAGCCCAGGGAGAAAACCTCCACATACTAAGAGACATACAATCTTAGCAAAAATTTCTAGCTAGAATAACAAAGGCAGTATACATTACATAAAAAATATACAAAGTACAATATATCATCTGCTTTGGGTACTGTAGGATGAAGACAGCAAGAAATAGTTGCATAACTGAAAACCAGAGGGGAGAAAAAAGTTTGTGAGATCCGGTGGGGGAAGATGCTCTGAAGTCGTAGCCGCACGTACATTGCCATATAGCTAAGAGATGCTGTACATGTTGCTATACACACACACACACACACACACACACACACACACATATATATGATGAACATTACTATAGAAACAATACCACACTAAGACTGGATTCAGCATTAACAACTGCAGCTAGTCAGTAATACTCATTACAGTACATATATATATATATATATATATATATATATATATATATATATATACATAAGAGCTGTCTACATAGCTAAATTTTTTTTCCTATTTTGACAATGCTTAATGGGAATATTTTACTGGGCAGATAAACATTGACAGGGGATCCCCAGTGGAGAACAGATCCCCTTAGAGACAATACTTAGATATTGACAGGGACACAAATTACATGCAAGCATCTTAATGCATTGGTGAAGATACTTACATAGGAATCAAAGTTACAGTACTAACTTACAAAATGTTACAGAGGTAGTAGGAGCTAAATTTGTCACCAGCCACTGTAGTAACAGTATAACTTGTTGGGAAACTCAAAAGCAGTGTTGCTGTGAGTGGCCTGTTGCTTGTATTTGGTAGAAGAATGTGGAAATATTTACTTCTAGAGTAGCATTTGTAGTTAGTGATGATGACTATGATGACTGAGGAAGCAGAGGTCATTCTACATCACTTTTAGTAACATTACACATTAGTATTAGCTAACAATAGCTACAGCAAGGATAAAACAGGGTACTAGCAGCTGTTAGTACAGATGGTTAGCCCGTGTAAAATATGGTTTTGAGTAGTTGATTAGGGAAAGAACATCTGCTGATGTGCTAGGACAGGTAGCAGAAACTGAGGTTGGAAGAGAAACGAGTTTTTGGCCTTGTTTTGGTGTTGGTGGATTGGTAATATAACCTAATTTATATATATATATATATATATATATATATATATATATATATATATATATATATATATCTAGGTTCATAGGTTGGTACTGGGCTATCGGCCCTAGGGCCTATACAAGACTAGCCATAACAATCACCTGGCTATTTCTTCCCAGAATATTTACTTCCCTGGTCCCTTGTCTAGCAGGGCAACTGACATGAACTCCGGGGTGAATTTCCTATCTCCCATCCAATCGTCAAGGTTCCTTTTGAAGACGGCCAAAGAGGCACTCAGCTTGACATCTATGGGCAGTCTATTCCAAAGTATGGGGAGTCTCTGGGTCAGGAACCTATTCCTCCAGCATGTTTTGCTCATTGTAATGACCAGGTTTAGATCCCTGGAGCATGTGACTCTGAGGGATTAGGATTTCTTTAAGTGCAGCATGTCCAACAGCACTGGGTTTGACATGGACTTGTATGTTAACCAGACATCGCCTCTGAGTAGGGGATATGTGACCAAGTATAGCTGGAGTTTTTTTAGACAGTCAGCATAGGGCATCTGCTTTAGGCCTGTGATTCTTTTAGTGAAGTATTTCTGCGGCCTTTCCAGTTGTTGCAGATGTCTTGTGAGGTATATACCAAACGGGAAGTTGTACTCTATAATGGGTCTAATGAGGGATGAGTACAATGGGACAATGACCTCCTTTTTTCTGGATGAAAAGCACTTTGTGATGAGGTGTGCCACATAGAAGGATTTCCTGACTGTTGTGGCTATGTGGTTATCGAAGGTGAGACCACTGTCCACCTGTGTCCCTAAGTCCCTTATCATACTTTCGGTGTTTAGTGTAATGTCACTTATGTGGTAATTCACGGGTAGATGTTTTTTTCCCAAAGGGGATAACTATACATTTCTTGGCATTGAGCTTGAGCCCATGGCTCTGGCACCAAGCAGCTGTGTCTGTAAGGCCATTTTGTAGAATATCCACATCATTTGGGGATTCAATAATGGCTCCCAGTTCACAGTCATCTGCGAACACTGTTAGCCAGAGTCCCTTAGTGCTGGCCTGTACTTCAGAGAAGTAGATGCCAAACAAGGGCAGTCCCAGGAGTGAACCCTGAAGTACTCTGCTTGTCAATTGTCTGGAGCTGGATTTTGAGTCGGCTACTTTTACAGTGTGGGTTCTCTGTCAGTAAGCCAGTTGGCAACCCATCGAGTGACATAGGGATTAATAGGTTTATAGGTTGATACTAGGCTATCTGCCCTAGGGCATTTATAAACCTAGCCAGAGTGTGTTTGGCTTTTGCCACCATTTTAGATTAGTTGACTGTGCCTCTGTATAGTAGGTCACAAAAGGTAGCCCTTTTAAGGTTAGTTTACTGTACCTCTGTCAAGCAGGGACACAGAAGAGATCCCAGGGGTAAACTTATGATCTCCCATCCACTCGTCAAGATTTCTCTTGAAGAGGATCAGTGAGGGGCTCTGCCTAACATGGATTGGGATTTTGTTCCAGAGTGAGGGAAGCCTCTGGGATATGAATCTATCCCTCCAGCATGTCCTATTTATTTCTGTGCTGAGGTTCAAGTCCCTGGAGCATGTAGCTCTAAAGGATTTGGATTTCCTGAGGTGAAGCATGTCCATTAATTCTGGGTTGGACATGGCTTTATACATCAGACACAGATCGCCTCTGAGTAGGCGGTACGAAACTGAGTAGAGCTGGAGTTTCTTTAGCCGAACTGCATAGGGCATCTGTTTGAGCCCCTTGATCATCTTGGTGAGGTACTTTTGGGGTCTTTCCAGTTACTGCAGGTGTTGGGTAAGGTACATCCCAAATGGGGCACTGTATTCAATTATGGGCCTGATAAGTGATGAGTAGAGGGGCACAATTACCTCTCAATCTAGATGTGAACCCTTTCGTGATAGGGTGGGCTATATAGAAGGTCTTTCTAACCACTTTGGCAATGTGATTGTCAAAGGAGAGATTGCTATCTACTTGGGTCCCCAAGTTCCTAATTACTTCTTCTGTACTTAATGGATTACCACCTATGTGGTAATTTGTGGGCACTTTGTTTTTCCCAAAGGGGGTGACTATGCACTTTTTGGCATTTAGCTTCAGGCCATGGCTCTGGCACCAGTTATCCATCTCTGTGACAGCCTTTTGGAGGATGCTTGTGTCAGCCGGAGAGTCGATTATGGCACCCATTTTGCAGTCATCTGCGAACTTGGTCAGCCATAGTCCACCCATGTTAGCCTGTACCTCAGAGAAATATATACCGAACAAGAGAGGTCCCAGGACTGAGCCTTGTGGGATGCCACTTGTAATTGGTTTAAAGTCTGACATGGCACCTGCTATTCTGACCATGTGGGTTCTATCCCTGAGCCAGTTTGCAACCCATCTTGTGACACAGGGGTTGATATTTAAGCCGGTGAGCTTATTTATGATGCCCGAGTGGGGTATTGTGTCGAAGGCTTTTGCGAGGTCCAGGTAGGCTATGTGGACTACCTTCCCTTCATCTATGGCTTTGGTAACTGTTTCAAAGAAGTCGACCAGGTTCAAGAGGCAAGATCTGCCCTTAACAAAGCTGAATTGGGTAGGATCCAGTGTCTGGAGGTTCCCAATGTCTTTGTTTATGATTTCCATGATGATACACTCCATAGCTTTGCAGACCAGGCTAGTCAGGCTTATAGGGCGATAGTTTCTGGGGTCTGTTGTGGCACCACCTTTGTGGAGTGGGACCACTGTTGCTGTACGCCATTCCTTGGGTACATATCCTGTAGTAAGGCTGAGATTGAACAGTGACTTTATATGAGGATTTAGTTCTACTTGGAGCTCGTGTAAGATGCAGCCCGGGACAACGTCTGGTCCCATTGATGCTGTGTTTTTTGCTTTGGAGAGGGCAGCTCTCACCTGTGCATCTCTGATCTCAGGAAGGCTACACTCGGTTGGGATAGACATTTGCTCTTTTGGGGGGGGAGGGGGTGAGAAGTTTGCACTGAACCTTTCTGCCAGGATGTTGGCAATGTCTGTGGGTTCAGTGTATTTTTTGTCATTTTGCACTAACTCAGAGCATATCTGGGAGTTGCCTCCCAGGTTTCTGACATAACTAAAGAAAGCCTTGTGATTATCTTTAGTGTCTTGTGCAATTTTTCTTTCAAAGCTGGCCTTAGATGATTTTATGAGGGATCATAGTTTCTTGCTAGTACTGATCAGAGACGCCTTCCCTTTTTGGGATTTTGCTCTATCATGTAGTAGCTTTCTCCTTCTGCTGTATAGCTTATTTATGTCCGGGGTCCACCAGACAGGTCTCCTGCCTTTGGAGGAGTGAGTCTTGGATTTATTTGGGATAGCATGCTCCATGCATTCCTGTAGGTTTCGACAGAATGCTTTTGTAAAGGATTCTGCATTTTGGGCCATATTTTCCACTGGCCCAGGGGCTTTGAAGGATTCCACCTCAGTTTTGAGAAGTGTGAAGTTTGCTTTTGAGAAGTTCTTCACTGTGGTTTCCTTGACTGGGGGTGGGGACGGAATATGGATGTCCAGTGAGATTAGTTTATGGTCTGATCTTACCAATGAGGGGTATACCTCTGGTGTGGAACATAGAGACCCTATGTTGGTGATGACCAGATCCAATATGTTTTCCCCTCTTGTGGAAGTGGTGACCAGTTGTTCCACAGCATTTGAGTTTATAAATTCTAGGAACCGTTGGGCGAGGGTGTTTGGGCTTGAGTAGTTTTCCCAATCAATGTTTGGGTAGTTGAAGTCACCCAATATAATGATGTTTGGAGACACTTTCATATTCTCCAGTGTTCTCAGGAAAGCCAAGTGAAGTTCCTGTGTTTGGGAGGGTGGTCTGTAGCAGGCTACAAACTGAAAGGCAGTTTTGCCCACTGTTAATTGCACATGGATGGTCTCTGATGCTTTGTGCAGTGCCACTAACCTGGAGGTGTGGGTATCTTTGATAAATATGGATACTCCCCCTCCTTTTGTGGTTCGGTCCGAGTTTTGGGGCCGAATAGCATGGTATGAAGTATAACCTGTTAGTGCTGGGGTGCTCTCGGGAGCCTTGAACCAGGTTTCTGTTACTGCGCAGATATCGATATTCTCCATACCGAGGAGAGTCTCGAGTGTGTGCATCTTGAGGTTTAGACTTCTGGCGTTGAGCAGCGTTACCCTTAGTTTTTTTTTCTTTGTGTTGTCTATGGAGGTGGGTTTGTCTTTTGAGCCTTGCCTAAAAAAGGCACTATGGGAGAGGCAAGAGCCTTTGCCAGTATTCGAAAACCCAGGGGTGACAGGTGCAAGCCATCCCTAACGAAGCAACGTGGCTTGTCGAGCATGTCATCCCAGGCTGACAGACACTGGATCCCCTTTGAATGACACCAATACTTTAGCCAATTGTTAAAATTGATCATTTTGTCTTTATACTGTGGCATCATTCTTGGTGAGGGTAAGATGCTACTCAAGGTCAGGGTCATACCGGCCTGGGCTACATGATCAAAGAGCTCCTCTATGTCTCTTTTCATGTAGGCCAGGGAGGTATGTCTCAGGTCATTCACACCAGCATGGACAATGACAGAGTCATATTTGTACTTGCTTTGGAGTGACCTGAGTGCTTGTGTTATGTGGCGGATCCTGGCACCTGACAGGCAGCTTACAGTGACCTTCTCCTTGTTCAGCCTGGTGAGTGGGACGTCAGTGTGTCTGACAATAGAGTCACCAATTACAAGTGTGTTAGGTGTGTCGTTTAGCCTTAAGGGCTGTGACTGTGTGGCACACTGACTTTGTGAGCTATGTGCTATGTGGGTATTGTTTCGTGGTAGGGGTTGCTTTGATGTCTGCTTTGGAGGTCTCTGCTGCTTAGGCAGATTTTTATTTAGAGCCTCTGAGTATGTTTTTGTGTGTTTATGTGTTTGGTTTGCTGATGTGATAGGTCTATGTGAGACTGGATTTGTGGTGTGTGTGGTTACCTTCTCCTCCTGACAGGCTGTGCCAATACTGGTTGAGAGAGCTTAGCCTCCAGTTTGGCTATATAGTTGCATCTCTCACATATATTTGAGCTTGTTGGGAGGAGGAGAGGGTGGTCTGTATACATAAGGCAGTTGTAAAATTGCCTCAAGATTCCCAGATTCACCAGCTGGACTGGAGAGTAAACCTGAAACTAACCTTTGGACATGCTTGAATAATATAGGGAACTACTTGTTGGCTGATCAGAAAGAACCAATAGGGAACAAATACTTAAATGGAGTATAAGAGGATGTAGTGCTTAAGTTTATTAGTGTTTACCTATGAGATTACTTATACGAGCAAGTAATGCCCATGTTAGTAAGTTTATCTATGATTCCAGAGTGGGGATTGTGTCGAAAGCCTTGGCAAGGTCCAGATAGGCTGTGGCTGTATCTATATATATATATATATATATATATATATATATATATATATATATATATATATAAGACTACATTGAGCATGCTCTCCAGGACTCCTGTATTCTTCAAGGCGCAACCAATTACTCTTCTGACAAAGATGCAGGGAGTGAGCACATGCATATGCAAAGTCAGTGGCAAACTACAAAGGAGGGTGTCCTGTGGAGATAAAAAAATTACTCATAGCAGTTGAGCTCTCTGCATTCGCATTAAAATGCAAAAACCAGCATAGCACTCAATGGAAGACACTGTGTTAAGATAGTTCAGAAAAATGTAAATAAAGGGCAGCACAACACAACTACTTCTCAAAGTGTTGACACCTCATTATTTCACCGGGCACCACAAAAGATATATGTCCAGCAGACTGAATAACAATGACCCTGAATGCTTAGGATAGGAAGGGAGAGACATCCGAGGAAATATGAGATGTTACTTATGAAAGGGAAATGCAGACCTGGGGACTCCGATGGTAATGAGTTTGCATGAATTTTGAAGCAAACAATGGAAGAACAGGTTTGTCTAGGAATAATTGGTTTGCAGTCCTGTCTCAGGTAGCCATGAACCCCCACGATGTCCTAAAAGTGCTTCCTAATCTGTTTGTATTCATCGTACATCCAAGGAAGAAAAATTATGATGAAAATGGGACCAGAAGAAGTGAAAAAAGGTGAAAAATGTACCCCAAGTGTCCTTCCATTAATACTATCTACCTAGGCAGGAATACCGAAAGGACACATTAATCCAAGTTAACCCTACCATAAAATGTGTAAGTAATCACAATTACCAAAATTAATCATTTTTCAAAACCCATGATTGACTATTTATTTTATTTTTTATTTATTTATTTTATTTTACATTTGTTGACCGGGCTAGTCTAACTGGATATATGTCCATTTTCAGCAGAGGCCCGGGGAGAAAAGCTCCAAGCATGAACAATAACAAAGTTAACAATATATAACAAAGACATGTATAACAACAGTGCAGAGGTAGCATTGGTTAAATGAAAAAATATAGTATTAAAATATTGACTATAGACATTATGCTAAAAGTTAAACTAAATAAAAAAACAAGTATACTAAACACAAGTTGGGTATGAGCAAACAGAGTAAAGTCCTTATATTTTATCCTATTACTATGAGAAAAAAAGAGAAGTAACTAGATTTGGAGGCGTAGGTTAGGGGAGAGGGGAAGGGGTATGAGCAGGAGGGGAAAATATTTCAGTCTGGGTTAGCACAGGGACAAAGCCACTGAGTTTTAAGATGTTCTTTAATATGTTTTTTGAATAGAGAAGTAGAAGCTATGGTAGATAGTTCAGGAGGGAGCTGATTCCAGTTTTTACCTGTAGTGTTTGAGAAAAGTGAGTCACCAGCTTTGTTGTTAGATTTAATCGAGGAGACCAGGAGTTTATTTGCAGAACGTAGTGTAGCTAGATTTTTATATGGTGAAATCAGATTAGTGAGGATAGGGGTGTTATTGGGGTGGTATAGCATCTTTTGAGTGATAAGTAACTGTTGACAGATTATATGGTTCTGCATTTCTAGCCATCCTAGTTGTTTGAGGTTAAGGCAGTGGTGAGTTTTAAATGGAGAGCATGTGATGAATCTAGCTATGCTATTATAACAAGTAGAAAGTTTGGAGATGTTGTTTTTAGATAGGTTAGTAGATATAGCAGAGGCATAGAAAAGGGTAGAAATGAGGTGGGTCTGGGCAATAGTTTTCCTTGCTGAGGGGGTAAGGATGGGTTTAATTCTATAGAGAGTACCAAGTTTTTTGTTAACAGACTTTATGGTGGAGTTAATATGGTCATCATAGTTAAGATGATTATCAATTGTAACACCTAGAAGGCGGGTGGTAGTATCTGGGGTTATGTTAGTAGCATTGTTACAGGTTATAGAGAAGAATGGAGTGGGTGATTTATGAGTTGGAGTAAAAAGCAGTAGTTTTGTTTTTTTGGGATTAAGGAGGAGGCAATGTTGCATAAACAGTTTTCTACATTTTGGAAAACAGTTTGGGTGAGGGACTGGAGGGAGGCTATGTTCTTAGCAGTACAGATTAAGGTTGAGTCATCTGCATATTGAATGCAGGTGGCTTGAGGTATGTTCATGTGGAGGTCGCTAATAAATAAGGAAAAAAGAAGGGGACCTAAGATTGAGCCTTGCGGGACTCCAATATTTATAGGGAGTAATGAAGACAGATTGTTATCCCAAAGTATTGCTTGTTGTCTGTTTTTAAGATAACACCTAAACCACTGTAATGCTTGTGGATCAAGAGAATGGGACTTTAGTTTATCTAGAAGTAAGTTATGGTTAACCATATCAAAGGCTTTTGATAGGTCTATAAATAGTGCAGAGGAAAAGGAGTTATTGTTACGATTTTTATTTATAGAGTCAGTGAAGGACAGAAGGGCAGTTGTGCTGTGGAATGGTCTAAAGCCATGTTGGCCGTTGGCTAGTAGATTATTTTGTAGTAGGTGATTGAGTAGTTGTTTGTGAATACATTTTTCCATTATCTTAGCTAATGGGGAGAGTAAGGAATAGCTCGATAGCTAGAAAGCTCAATAGAAGAGCCACCTTTATGTAGAGGGATGATGTGGGATACTTTCCATATGGTAGGGATTTTGCCTTCAGAGATAGTTCTGTTAATACGGATAGGTATGGGGTAGTCTATAGCTTTTGCGGCAATTTGTAGGTATTCAGGTGGGAGATGGTCGGCAGATGGGGTGCAAGGTTTCAGTTTTTTAAGTAGCTTATAGATAAGAGATGTAGGAACAGGGTATATATGAAAGGTAGGAGATAAAGTCTTGGAGGTATTTGGTGGGGAAGCAGTAGTTGGAGGTAAAGAATTGGCTAGGGATTGAATGGCTTCTGTAAAGTAGTTATTAAAGGCATCAGGGATCAGGTTGGAATTATTACTAAATACTTGTATATACATGTAGTCAGTAAACAGAATTACAAAAATGTAACCAATGTACTGTAATTTACTTGACTATTACTATATATTGTATTCTTTATCACTGCTGATGATTGGAGCTTTTCTCCCCGGGCCTCTAATGAAAATGGACATATATCCAGTTAGACTAGACCGGTCAACAAATGTAAAATAAAATAAATAATATTTATATGGTATCAAGGTGTACAAGGACAAGGCAAAAAAAAAAAGGAAGGCAAATAATGCTGGTAATGCAATTCAAGGTTTAGTGGTAAAATATGCACACCAGTCAATGCCAAACACCATTGCTACACATGTAGTCAGTAAACAGAATTAGCAAAAATATAATTAATTCATTTCAAACAAATAAATGAATAAGTATAACCACACATTTTCACACAGGCTACAGGGAAGTCTATTATATACATGGTGGATGTGGGTATTTCTCATTACACACACCAATTACTTTAGTGATATAGCTATTTCTCCAGGTACACGTACCTTCTCATATGACTGCATGCATTTGTCATGGTTACTCTATATATTTCTATAACTGTAGCTTTCTATATCTATGTATATATCTACGGATGTATCAATATATATCTAGAACACAATAAATACGTATTTATTTACATGCATTTCTACACACACACACACACACACACACACACACACACACACACACACACACACACACACACACACACACACCTTCAAATTACAAAATTAAACTGCATACCAGCCTATAGTTTTGTTTCTCCATACTCCACAAATGCTCAGAGCTAATGCTATCAGACAACAGCTACCGATACAAAGAGCTCATATACATTTTGCTGGGGTGGAATCATGGCTGATACCCGTAGAGGCCAACATTGTTTGAACACCAACAAGCTAAATTTGCACTAATATAGGTAGTTTGGTGTGTGCAGCCTCAAACTGTCTCATGTACCAATACAGATAGCACAGTTGTGTATGCTTACCATAAAAGTAGATGTTCGAGTGTATTCACTGTTGCAGTCATCACTTGTGGGTTATCCCTGCTGGGTAGCCCTTGGCTGGCCTGAATACCAGAATAAAGATTCTCCCTCCTGCCTCGGCTGCATAAGGCAGGGACTGACATCACATTATCAGTGGTATAAAGCAGGGCAGCCGACAACATTACATCAGTTTTTTCTTGCCCTAACCAATAGGACCTCTGTCCAGATGGCCTGGGTAAGGCCAACCTGGTGCAAGTCCACAGGCATATAAAGATGTGAAAGAATTTAAAGAAGAATAGGGTGAACGAGAGAGGGAAAATATGACTGCAGCAGTGAATACTCTAGAACATCTACATTTATGGTAAGTGTACACAACTGTACTATATTCTTCATGTTTCACTGTTGCAGTCATCACTTGTGGGAAGATTCTCAACACTGAGTCAAGGGTGGATGGTATCAAGGGAAGAAGAGGAGGACCAGGGACCAGGTAGGATTGGTCTAGGTAGGGGCATAACTACAGAGGCAAAGCTTGGCTGGGTTTTGCAGCACAGAGGCAAGTGGTAGTGTTTGGTGATGGTGTGTGAAGTCCAAGTGGCAGCTTTCTAGGATGTCCTTGGTAGGGACCCCTCTGAGGAAAGCAGTGGAAGTAGATGCTTCCCTAGTGGAATGGGTACGAATAGATTTGGGTGGAACTTTCCCATTAAAGTGGTAGCAGAATTGGATACAGTGCGATATCCATTTAGAAATGGTCTGCTTGTAGATGGATTTCCCCTCTGCCCCTGGGGCGAAGCTGACCAAGAGTTGGTCAGTCTTTCTGATAGATTTGGTCCTGTCCAAATAGTATCCAAGTTGTCTGTGCACATGTAATGAATGAAGGATTCTTTCCCGCTTGTTTTGAGGGTTGGGAAAGAAAGTAGGGCCGATGTATAGCCTGGTTTAGTGTCAAGGCCGACATCACCTTAGGCATAAAGGAGGGATTAGTCATAAGGGACACCCTGTCTGAATGGAAGATAATGAATTGTTCAATGTCCATGAGAGCCTGGAGCTCAGAAACTCTCCTAGCTGAGGTAATGGCCAGCAGGAAGGTGGTTTTCCATGAAAGATGTTTGAGTTCAGCTCTTTTGCAGAGGCAGCTAGTTCAAATGGAGATAAGGTCAGTTTTTCCAAGACATAGTTCAGGTCCCAGGCAGGTGTGTGTGGTTTCCTTGTGTGGCCTGACGTGAGATACCCCTCTAAGAAATAGTTTTAGCAGGGGGTGGGAGAACAAAGGCTGCTCTGTATGAAAATGGTCAGAGATAGTGAAGATATGAATTTTGATGGAGGAGAAAGATATTCCTTTTTTCAGTGGCTCCGCCAGGTAGTCTTGAATCAGAGGGAGAAAGAGAGACAGATGACTGGGAGCTGCTAGCACTATTTGTGTGCAACTAGGAGTGGAATATCCTTACCCCTTTTCTGACTATGATTCGCTGGTGCTCAAGAGTGGGTTGTTATCTACCTTTGGGGAATTAGCCATGTGAATAGGTTGAGAGTTTGTAGATTTGGGTGCAGCATTCTCTCTTTTGCTTGAGTTAGACGTTTTTCTGTGAGAGGCAGTCTCCTGGGTGGTTCCTTGGTTAGGCTGATCAGCAAGGGGTACCAATGCTGTCTGGGCCAATTTGGAGCAATCATGATAGCTCTTGGCCCTTCCTCCCTGATCTTTAGCAGTACCCTTGGTATCCTAGGCAAGGGAAGGAATATGTAGACAAACAGGTTTCCCAGTGGAATAACAGAGCATCCACCTTGATGGTTTCTGGGTGGAACTCCCTGGTGCAGAACTGGTCCAGCTGGCTGTTCTGTACGGAGACGAAGAGGTGCATCTCTGGTGTTTTCCAAGCCTGCATGATACAACAGAAGGTCTCCCTGTGAAATTGACATTCATGTGGGTCTAAGTGGTTTCTGCTGAGGTGGCCTGCTAGAATATACTTCCCTGGAATTGGTTTCTACTGAGGTGGCCTGCTAGAATATACTTCCCTGGAATGTACTGGGATATCAGATGAAGGCCCATCATAGAGGCAGTCTGCCAGAGAAGCATGGCTAGATGGCAAAGGGGGTAGCACTGAGTTGCCTCCTGCTTGTTGATGTACCACATGACTGTGGTGTTGTCTGCCTTGATGTGGAGCAACCCTGGAATCAGGTGGGCCTTAAAACATGTGATAGCCCTGGGTACTGCCATAATTTCCTTTAGGTTGATATGCAGGCGCAGGTCCCTGTGGTCCCAAGCGGCTTGGGTCCAGATGTTGCCTAAGTGTGCCACCCCAGGCTTTGTCTGAGGCATCCCTGGTGATAGTCTGGCCTAGGGAAAGAAACAGAAAGGGTAAGCCCTTGTTCAGTGAACAGTGTTCTGCCCACCAAGGGGCAGCACTATCTCCAGAGACTGTATGTTGGTATCAAATTTGTACAAGTATGCAGGGGAACATAAATGAGCAATTTAACCAAATGACCACTTAATTTACATGTACAAGTATGCTAAAAGGCAATAGTAAAACATTTACCCAAAAGGTCACTAAAAATATATGTTCAAGTTTTCATAAGCACAAACATCAAACATTTACATAAGTGATCCTGTACTTTACTATGTCCCCTCAAACATCAAGCATTCAGAAGCTCAGATGTGTAACATTTACCTTGGTGGGGCCCCTCATTAATGTGTCCAAGTATGCTGAAACTACAAAATAAAACAGCTACCCCAGCAACCACTACAGTTAGGAGTTCGAGTTAGTAGTGGCACATTTAGATAGGTGACACCTTCTTCAATATGTGCAAGTATGCACAAATACCAAGTTCAAACATCTTTCCAAGGGATCCTGGAGTAATATATAATTTCATTGAAATCACTAAAACAGAACTGAGTACCATGTCTAAATGTGTAGCATGTCTTGTAACATCTTGAAACACAATTTTGTTTCAACTTATTTTTCTAAACTATTTCTCATGGCATTCCATTTGTATTGCACTTTATGTTGAGCTTTTCTTCCTGGGCCTCTGCTGAAAATGTTTTCTGTATTCCCATTCAGATCACACCGGTAAACAAGTGCAAATTATATAAACAGATAAATAATTCTGTCCAAGTACGCATAACCACAACAGTGAGACATTAAGCAAGTGACCAGCATCACTGCTATGTCCAAGCATCCACAAGCACAAATGTGAAACATTTAACCTAAAGCTCTATCAGCAATATGTCCAGTTATGCACACACACCGTGATGAAGCATGTATCTGCTTAAGACCTCCTTTGATATGTACTAGTATACACAAGGACTGAGTTGAAACATTTCCTCATTGCAACCATTTTAGTACTATGATCAGATATGCACAATCACTAAAAATGAAACGGTCACGAAAGCAATCCCTTCAGTAATATATTTAGGCATATGCAAGCATCACAATGAACCATTTTCACAAGTGCCACTTTCGTTAATATGTCCAAGGATGCAGAGTTAAACAAATGAAATATTTACCCGAGTGACTCCTTCAACATTACTATTGAAATGAGATCCCCCTAAGAGTGGATTCGGTGGTGACAACTGTAGCTAGTCAATAATAGACATTACAGTATATATGTAGATATATATTTCTATTTACTTGTTACCTGTCTGACAGCCAACAATCCGTTGTATGGCAGAATGACATATCTCCCCAACTACCTGTCTCCATAGGGGTTCCCCAAGGATCCATCCTTGGACCCCTGCTCTTCTCTGTTTTAACCAATAATCTAGCCTCTGCCACCAAACATGGCACACTCATACAATACGCAGATGACTCAACCATCATCTGCTCAGCCCAGTCCCTACCCAATCTGCAAAAAGTCACACAGGAAGCCTTTGCCTCTGTTGAAACTTGGTTATCTAATGCCCAATTAATACTCAACCCAAACAAAACTAAACTACCCATCTTCCAACCCACCAAACATACTCAAAACAACTCTCACTTTAACATCACAGCAAAAGACAACACCACTATATTCCCAACTGAACACACAAAATTGCTAGGAGTGGAAATAGACCATAAACTAAAATTTGACATTCACATATCCTTGACCATAAAAAAAGTCCACAAAAAACTAGGAGCACTATACAGAAATAAGCAACTTCTCACCAAAGCAGCAAAGATTTCAATAGCAAATTCCCACCTTATCTCTACCCTACTTTATGCCTGTCCAATATATACCAACCTAAGGCAATGCGATCTAAACAAGCTAGAGACCTGCTACAACAAAATCGCCAAATTCGCCACAGGGGCATCCTACCGTAGTCACCACTGTCTCTCACTTGCTGAACTGGGCTGGCTTGAACTCCCTCACCTCCTTCAATGGTATCAACTCTCACTCACCCACAAACTAGTAAATCATCCACTAAATGTCCCATCCCTCCAGAATCTACTCCAACCCTATCGCACCACCAGACCACTAAGATCCAGCAACAAAAATCACTTGAAGATCACTAAAGCCAATAACTCTGCTGGTGAAGCACTATTCTCTTGCACCATAGCCAAATTATGGAACTCGCTCCCACCCACAATTACCTCCATGCCATCATGCACCCACTTCAAAACTTTACTAAAAGCGCACCTGAAAACATGCTGGCTATGCCCTTGCAACTCCCACTCTAATATCACCCTCCCCATCCAACCACTACCTTTATTTCCACTCCATTAACTACTTTGATTATAGCAAGCTCAGATGCTCATAAGCCAGTACTTATTATACAGCAGGAACTTTTTCTTGTAACATTTGTTAATGTCTGTTATGTACTTCACAGATAAAGATTCTAGTTGTCTACTGATGTACTATGTTCTTCATCTGTAAATATGTTGTAAGTAATTGCTATGTAAATTGTTAATCGCTATGTAATCCAATGTAACTACTGTCTGTTTATTTTAACTGTGGAGCTTTTCTCCCCGGCCCTCCGCTGAAAATGGACCTACGTCCAGTCGGACACTCCCGGTCAACAAATATAAATAAATAAATAAATTGATATTTTGAATTTGTTGACAGCGGAGCCCCAGTGGAGAACAGATCCACTTAGAGGCACTACTTACATAACGATGGAGATGTAAATAACATGTCATAACACATACATGCAAACATCTTAATGCATTAGTGAAGATATTTAGAAGGAATCAGATTTACAGTACTGACTTACAAAATGGTACAGAGGTAAAAGTAGCTAAATTTGTCACCAGTTAATGTAGGAATGTTGAACACCATGTTTGGAAATTCTAAACCAGTGTCACTTTGAGTGCCCTGTTAATTGCATTTGGTCGCAGAATGGGGAAGTACTTACTGATAGAATAGCATTTGTAGATGGTGATGATGACTGAGGAAAGCAGAGGTCACGTTCACTTTTAGCAGTATACATCAGTAGTTGCTAGACAGGTAAGGGTAAAAGTTTTATTTTATTTATTCATTTTATATTTGTTGACCGGGATAGTCCGACTGGATGCATGTCCATTTTTAGCGGAGGCCCGGGGAGAAAAGCTCCAAGGTAAACAGAAACATTAAAAACATGTTACAGGTATAACTTTGACAAAGAGTACATAAGCAGGTTCTGTAGCAGCTGATAGCACAGATGGCTAGGACAGGTAGCAGAAATTGAGGTTGGAACAGTAATGTTTTTTGTGGGTGTGTTTTGGTGTAGGAGGAGTGGTAATATAACCGCATTATATATATGTATTATATAATTATACACACATATAGGTTCATAGTTTGGTATTGGGTTATCTGCCCGAAGGCATATATTAGCCCAGCCACGTTGTGGTACTCACCGCCCCTTTAGTAGTTCCCTAGACCCTTGTACTAGCAGCTAGTACCCTTGGCCCCTATCTAGTAGTGCTGTTGGTGTGATCCCCAGTGTGAACTTTGTTACCCATCCACTCATCAAGGTTCCTCTTGAAGAGTGATAGTGAGGGGCTCTGTCTTATGTAGATCGGGGCCCTGTTTCATAGTAAGGGAAGTCTCTGCGAGGGGAATCTATCCCTCCAGCATGTTCTATTCATTGTTGTGTTGAGTTTTATATCCCTAGAGCATGTAGCTTAAGTAGATTTGGTTTTGCTAAGATGGAGCATGGTCAACAATTCTGGGTTGGACATGGCTCTGTAGGTTAGACAGAGATCACCTCTGGGAAAGCGGTATGCATTAGAGAACAGTCTTAGCTTTTTCAGTCGTGCTGCATAGGGCAACTGTTTGAGGCCATTAATCCTCTTGGTTAGGTACCTCTGTGGTCTCTCCAGCTGCTGGAGATGTCTTAGCCAGGTACATTCCAATTGGTGCATTGTACTCAATAATGGGTCTGATGAGGGAAGAGTAGAGGGGCACCATTACATCCCTAGATCTTGATGTGTATATATATATATATATATATATATATATATATATATATATATATATATATATACACATACATACATACATATACACATGCACAACACACCAGTGTGTATATATATACACACACACACACACATATATATATATATATATATATATATAAATCTACATACATACATAGTGTATAAAAATATTCCACACACACAATACATATATATATATATATATATATATATATATATATATATATATATATATATAAACAGAAGAAATGCTAAGCATTAGTATATAAACAGTTGAAAAGATAAAAAATAAGGATGACTGCAGTAAATGTCATAAGGCTACATTGAGCATGCTGTCCAGGATTCCTGTATTCTGCAAGTCACTACAAATTAGTCTGACAAAGCTGCAGGGAGTGAGTACATGCATTTTAGAGAGATAGAGATAGAGTACCCCCTCTATCACTATAAAACTGAACTGAAGATGACTCACTGCTTGTTAATCCCTCCAGGATTTAGTTATCATTTAGTCTGTTATTATTGTTATCTAGTTACTGTTTAGATAATTTGTAGCTCTGTGTTTTACTTCTTTCTCAATGTTGTAATTAGAGCTTACTACTCAACTGTACCCAATTTGCTCCAGTATTTCTCCATGTGATGATTACCTCTACTGTATACATACCTCGATTGTTATGGTTTACCATCTACCATGTCTTTCTGTGGAGCTTTTCTCCCCGGGCCTCCGCTGAAAAAGGACCTGTGTCCAGTTGGAATTTCCCGGTAAACAAATGTAAATAATAAATAAATAAATAATATGGAAAGGCAGTGGCATAGTAAATGGAGTGTGTCCTGTGAAGATGCAAAAAGCTACTGATGGCAGTTGAGCTATCTGCATTTGCATTAAAATGCAAAATAATAACATAGCACTCAGTGGAAGACACTGTGTTAAGATAGTTCAGCTAAATGTAAATAAAGGATAGCACAACACAACTTCTGAAGTTAAGCGTGGACCACATAAAAGACATATCTCCAGCAGAATGAATAACAATGATCATGATTGCTTATGATCGGAAGGGAGATACAGCCAAGGAAATGTGAGTTATTTCTTATGAAAGGCAAATGCAGACCTTGGGACTCCTACGTTAATGAGTTTGCTTGATTTTTGAAACAGACAATGGAAGAACAGGTTTGTCAAAGAGTAATGGGTTGGCAGTTCTGAGTCCGGTAGCCATGACCCCCCACGGTGTCCTAAAAGTGCTTCCTGATCTCTTTGTATTCATCTTACATCCAAGGAAGAAAAATCATGATGAAAATGGGCAAAGAGGAAGTGAAAAAAGGAGAAACAGTAACCCTGAAAATGGTTCAACAATAAGTCCAACTAGGCATGAACAGCAAAAGGAGACATTAATCCAAGTGAACCCTACTGTAGTATGTCTGAGTATGCACAATTAACAAAATGAACCATTTTTCAAAATGCCTGATTGACTACACACATGATTTATTAATATGCTATCAAGATGTACAAGGACATGGCTAAAAAAAAGGAAAGCAAATAATGCAGGTAATACAATTTCAGGGGTAGTGGTAAAATATGCACTTCTATCATTCACTGCCAAACACCATTGCTGCACATGGAGTCAGTAAACAGAATTTGCAAATATGTATTTAATTAATTACAAAAAAATGAGTAAGTATAACCACAAATTTTAACACAGCCTAACTGCATTCTATTATATACATGGTGTATGCGGGTATTTATCTTTACACACACACACACACAGACTAATGTAGTTGTTGTGTCTTTCGGCTTTTCCCGGTTAGGGGTCACCACAGCGGACCTCCGGTCCGCTAATGATTGGCAGTAGATTTTTTTACGTGCCGAGCTGCCAGCCCTGACGCACAACCTTCAATGAAGGTACGCCCATTCACGCATATCTCCACACAGAAGACACTCTAGCTGAGAATCGAATGGGACAACGTCTTACTGTGAGGCGACAACGCTACTGCACCACCACCACCGCAGTCACACAGACTAATGTAGTGATATAGCTAATTCTCTAGGTATACATATCTTCCCATATGAATTCTTGTATTTGTTAATGGTACTCTATATATTTATAAAACTGTAGATTTCTATATCTATGTATGTATCTATATTTATCTAAAAGCACAATAAATAGGGATTTATTTAAATTAATTTCTATATACCCAACACACATACATACACCTGCCTTCAAATTACAAAAATAAACTGTATACCAGCCAGTGGTACTGTTTTTCCATACTCCACAAATGCTCAGAGCTAATACTATCAGACAACACCTACTGATAAAAACAGCTCCTACCTATTTTGCTAGGGGGAGTCATGTCTAATACCCCTATAGGCCAACATTCCATGAAGACCAACAATCCAAATTTTCACTAATATAGGTATTTGTGTGTCTGCAGCTTCAAACTGTCTCATGTACAAGCAGAGAAAGTATTAAGCAAGGTCGAGATCAGTGAATTATTGTGCCAATCAACATTAGCTCTTGACTACAGGCAGACCTGAAATTGTACCTGTACAACACCATGCCAAAGACATTCAATATTATATGCAAAACAGGCTATGTGCAATAAGATAAGTTTCAGCACTCAAATCTGTTTCTTTGAACTCAGCACTTGTTCAGAACTCATTGTAAGCACTATATAAGCTGCAAATTACTACAGCACTCAACTTTCCTCACTTGTCTAGAGGAAAGCAGTTTTTAGTACTTAATAAATAAGCACCTATCCAGGCATGTCTAAGGGTCAGCTCCCAGTGTTTTCTCCTGTCTACCTGATGAATCTGGGCATTTTGAGGCAATGCAACAATTGCCTCATGTACACAGACAACCCTCTCCTCCTACCATCCAACACTACAACCTGTGAGAGATGCACTTATATAGCCAAACTGGAAGCAAAGCTCTCTTCACCCAAGACTGGACTAGACAGTCAAGAGGAGAAGGTAAACACTTGCAACACACCACACTCATCACATAGTCCTTCAAAACCTACACCACCAAAACACACACATACATTCGCAAAGGCTCTCAATAAAAACCTGCCCAAGCAAGACAGACCTCCAAAGCAGAAATGCAAGCAACCTCTACCACCCAACACAACCCAAATGACATAGCCCACAAACTCAGTGTGCCACTCAACCACAGCCCATAAGGCATAACGTACCCAGCACTCTAGTCATAGGTGACTCTATAGTCAGGCACACTGATGTTCCACTCACCATGCTAAACAAGGAGAAAGTTACTGTCAGCTGCCTGTCAGGTGCCAGGATCCGCCACATAATGCACGCACTCAGGTCACTCCACAAAAAAGTACAAATATGACACTGTCATTGTTCATGTTGGTGTGAACAACCTGAGACATACCTCCCTGGACTACATGAAAAGAAACATGGAGTAGTTCTCCGATCTTGTAGCCCAGGCAGGTATGACCCTAGCCCTGAGTAGCATCCTGCCATCACCCAGAATGATACCACAGTACAAGGACAAAATGATTGACTTCAACAATTGGCTAAGCTTCTGGTGTCATTCTAAGGGGATCCAGTATTTGTCTGCCTGGGATGACATGATCGACAGACCATGATGCTTTGCCAGAGATGGCCTGCACCTGTCGCCCTTGGGATTCCGGATACTGGCTAAGGCTCTTGCCACCCCTATAGTGCCTTTTTTAGGCAAGGTTCAAATGGCAAATTCACCACCGTAACAGGTACAAGCAAGCAAAATTTGAGGGTAATGCTACTCCATGCTAAAAGTCTAAACCTCAAAATGCACTCAATCGAGGCACTCCTTAAAATGGAGAAAATCGACATCTGTGCAGTGACAGACACCTGGTTCAAAGCTCCAGAGAGCCCCCCTGCATTACCAGGCTATAATTCATACCACACCTTTTGGCCACCTAACCCGGAACGAAGCACTAAAGGTGGAGGCGTGTCCATATTCATTAAGGATATCCACACCTCCAGGCTAGTTGCACAGCATAATGCATCTGAGATTATCCAAGTGCAACTAACTCTGGGCAAGACCGCAATCCAAATTGCAGATTGCTACAGACCCCCCACCATGCCCCAGGATTCCCACTCCTCATTTCTTGATACACTGGAAAGTATTAGGGTACAACCCAACACCCTAATAATGGGCGATTTCAACTACCCCCACTATTAACTGGGAAAACTACTCATGTACCAACTCTTTTGCTCAACGTTTTCTGGAATTCATAAATTCCAATGCCTTGGATCAACTTATTCACACCCCCACCAGGGGCAGCAATATCCTAGACCTGGTCATTACCAACATGGGCAATCGGTGTTCCACACCACAGGTCAATTCCTCGTTGGTCAGATCTGACCACAAGCTAATCACCATAGACATCCACATCCCGCCCCCACCCCCAATTAGGGAAACCACCATAAAAAACTTCTCCAAAGCCAACTTCACACTTCTTAAGACAGAAGTGGCAAACTTCATGACACCCATGTAGATGGACAATAGAGGTACGACTGCTGAATCCTACACAAATGCACTTTATAAGCACTTACACGAGTGCATGGATCATACTATCCCTAATAGAACCAAAATGCTATCCTCCAAAAAAGGAAGCCAGTCTGGTGGTCCTCTGCCATAAACAAACTCTACAACAGAAGAAAGAAACTGTTGCAAAAAAGAGTAAAATCCCATGACTGGAGGAACTCCCTGGTCAACCTCAGTAAGAAGCTGAGATCTATCATAAAATCCTCCAGAGCTAGTTACGAAAACAAAATTGCCCCTGACTCTAAAGACAATCACAAAGCATTCTATAGCTATGTCAAGAATCTCAATGGCAATACTCAGATCTGCTCTGAGTTACAGCACAATGGCACTAAATATACAGAACCAACTGATATTGCCAACATCCTGGCAGATAATTTGAGTGCTAACTTTACCCCCCTCTCACCCCCTAGAGGGCCCATCTCTATACCGGAAGAATGCAAAGTTCCTGTAATCACGGCTGCACAAGTAAAAAACACACTCTCCAAAGCCAAGAACACAGCATCCATGGGACCTGACAATATCCCAGGCTGCATTCTACATGAACTACAGAATGAACTGGCACCCTACCTAAGTACCATGTTCAATCATAGCCTCACCTCAGGCTTTGTGCCCACTGAATAGCACACTGTGACGGTTATCCCACTCCACAAAGGGGGAGCCACGATGGACCTTGGAAACTACCGCCCCATTAACCTGATGAGCCTGGTCTGCAAGGCCATGGAATGTATCATCATGCAACTCATAAACAAAGACATTGGTAATCTCCAAACTCTGGACCCTACCCAGTTCGGTTTGTAAAAGGCAGATCATGTCTCCTA
This sequence comes from Protopterus annectens, assembly GCF_019279795.1. Taxonomy (NCBI): domain Eukaryota; kingdom Metazoa; phylum Chordata; order Ceratodontiformes; family Protopteridae; genus Protopterus; species Protopterus annectens. The sequence continues at coordinate 380,895,060 of NC_056751.1, read as the reverse complement.
AACCTGACTGACTTCTTTGAAGCAGTCACCAAAGCCATAGATGAGGGTAAGGTGGTTCACACAGCTTATCTAGATCTCGCCAAGGCTTTCAACACCATCCTCCACTCTGGAATTATAGATAAGCTCACTAAACTAGGTATAAATCCCTATGTCACAAGATGGGCTGCCAACTGGCTCATGGAAAGAACCCGCACTGTGCAAGTAGCAGACTCCAAATCCGACTTCAGACCCGAGACAAGTGGAGTACCACAGGGTTCAGTCCTGGGTCCTCTCCTGTTTGGTATCTACTTCTCTGAAGTACAGGCTAACAAAGAAAGGTCTTTGGTTAACAAAGACTGCAGATGATTGCAAACTAGGAGCCATAATCGAAACTCCTAATGATGTGGACATACTACAAAAGGGCCTCACTGAGACAGATGCCTGGTGTCAAAGCCATGGACTGAAGCTCAGTGCTAAAAAGTGTATTGCCATCCCCTTTGGTAAAAACTCTGTACCCATGAAATACCACATAATTGGTAGTCTACTTAACACCGAAAGTGTGATAAGAGACCTTGAGACACAGGTGGACAGTAGTCTATCCTTTGATAATCACATCGCCACAGTGGTCAGGAAATCCTTCTGCATGTCTCACCTCATCACAAAATGTTTCTCTTCCAGAAAAAAAGAGTCATTGTTCCCCTCTACTCATCACTCATTAGACCCATTAAAGAGTACAATGCCCCTTTTGGTATGCATCTCACAAGACATCTAGAACAACTAGAAAGGCCACAGAAATACCTCACAAAGAGGATTACTGGCCTCAAACAGATGCCCTACACAGACAGTCTCAAAAAACTCCAGCTTTACTCCGTCGCATATCGCCTACTCAGAGGCGATCTCTGCCTAACATACAAAGCTATGTCAAACCCAGAGCTGTTGGACAAGCTCCACTTAAAGAAATCCCAATCCCTCCGAGCTACATGCTCTAGGGACCTAAACCTTGTCACCACAATAAACAGAACATGCTGGAGGGATAGTTTCCTGTCCCAGAGACTTCCCGTACTCTGGAACAGCCTACCTATCTATGTCAAACAGAGCTCCTCATTAGCACTCTTCAAGAAAAATCTTGATGATTGAATGGGAAATAGGAAATTCACCCCAGGGATCACTTCTGTGGCTCTGCTCGACAGGGGCACAGGAAAATCATTTTCTTGGGTGGCGAAAGCCAGGGTACCTTTTTGGCTAGGCTTATATAGGCCCTAGGGATATTAGCCTAGTACCTACCTATAAGAACAGAGGACCTAAGCATTCATCGCTATCCACAACGGCAAGCCATCAATTGATCTCAGTAAATGTGGACTCAGCAATCAGAAGAGCAATGTCTATCAGGCTGTAAGAAAGGACCATAATGGAAGTCACCATTCCCTCAGATATTTTCCATAATTAAGCACAGTTCAATTTCCTGACACAAAACCAAATTATTTCTATCAGCAACAGCATCATGAGTTTGTCTCATTTATGAACAGTCACTGCAATGACACAAAATAAGTAAATTTGGACAATGTTCACTAAAGGAATATGATCATGTATGCACAATGACTGCCCTGACACACCATTGAATTATTTCCGACATCTACCCTTTCTTGGATATCATCTCAGTATGCACAAGAATTAAAAATGATGCATTTCTGCAGGTGACCCCTCCATTAATATCACTCTGTATGAACAAGTACTGAAATGATGGCTGCGGTGGTGGTGCTGCAGTAGCGCTGTTGCCTCACAGTAAGACGTTGTCCTGTTCGATTCTCAGCTAAAGCGTCTTCTGTGTGGAGACATGCGTGAATGGGCGTACGTTCTTTAAAGGTTGTGCATCAGAGCTGGCAACTCGGCACGTAAAAATCTACTGCCAATCATTAGTGGACCGGAGTTCCATTGTGGTGACCCCTAACCGGGAAAAGCCGAAAGATACAACAACAACAACAACATCGCAAGAAAAAAAGCACCTCATCACCAAAAGAACACCATCCCCAAAGTGAAGCATGGTGATGGCAGTATCATGCTTTGGTGTTGCTTTTCTTTGTCTGGAACTGGGGCTTTAGTGAAGGTGGAGGGAATTAGGAACAGTTGCAAATACCAGTCAATTTTGGACCAACACTTTTAGGCGTCTGCTAGAAAGCTGAAGATGAAGAGGAATTTCACCTTTCAACATGACAATGACCCCAAGCTGACATCCAAATAAACAAAAGAATGGCTGGACCAGAAGAAAACTAAAGTTTTGCAATGGTCCAGCAAGAGCCCAAACCCAATAGAAAAACTGTGGGGTGACCTGAAGAGGGTGGCATACAAGAGATGCCCTTACAATCTGAGAGATTTGGAGCACTTTTGCAAAGAAGAGTGGGCAAATATTGCCAAGTTAAGATGTGCCATGCTGATAGACTCTGACCCAAGAAGACTGAATGATGTAATTAAACCAAAAGGTGCTTCAACAAATTATTAGTTTAAGGGTGTTGACACTTACGCAACCCGCTTATTGTATATGTTGCTTATTTTTAATATTTTTACCCCTTAAAGATTTGTTTGCATGTCAATAGAACTGTAGAGGTTATAGGTCACATTAAAGGTGGGAAAAGTTTTGAAATGATGTATCATGTTCTCATTTTTTATATTTTATTTATTTATTTTTTATTTATTTTACATTTGTTAACCAGGTTAGACAGGCTGAGCTTTTGGGTCATTTTCAGCAGAGACCCGGGCAGAAAAGCTCCTCAGGATAAGAAAACAATTTATTAAATTTTAGTAATATAGTAGTAACAATAGGATCTTACAAGCAGAGACCTGGAGAGAAAAAATGCTCCTCAGGCAATTCAATTATACAAAGTATTAACAATTGGCAGACAAGTATGCGAGTTGTTACAGACAAGGTTTTAAACAATTAGCAGAAGAAAATGTGACTAGTTACAATATTATTTAAGCTGCTTAGAGCAAAATGAGTTAATAGTTAGGCAGATGCTTATTTAAAGTGGCTAGGATCTGGTTGTATAGGAGTTTGGAAACAAGAAAGGAAAGAAAGAATGGCTAGTAGGAGATGTAGGGGAGGTAGAGTATAGGAGACAGACTAGACAGGTAGGTTGTTTTGAGACTGTACTAATTAAGAGTGGTTGGAGACAGAGGAAGGGAAGAGGTAGAAGAGGCAGGGGAATAGTGTTAGAGATACATTAAGAGAGAGGTGGTGAAAGGATGGTATATCACAAACACCTGGCATTTTAACAGGGGTGTGTAAACTTTTTATATCCACTGTACAGAGATATGGAGACAGGAATAGATAATAAGTTAAAAAAAATGAGATAGAAAACTACTGATTGCACTGGGGCAATGACATGTGACTACATAGAGCATGCTCTGCAGAACCCATTTATCCAAAATAAACCACAAATTAGCCTACTGTCAAAGATGCAGGGAGCGACCACATGCATACACAAAGGCAGTGGTGTAATACAATGGAAAACATTCTATGGACCTAAAAGGATTATTTTTATTAGCTGAGCTCTATGCATTCAAATTAAAATGCAGTAAAAACTATAAGAATGAATGACAGACATTGCATGTAAAGATATTTGCAGCAAAGCATAACACTACTAACTATAAATCTAGCAGTTGACATCTCATTACTTCAAAGGGCAGCAGAAAAGACACCGAAACAACCAAATAACAATGACCCTCTTTGCTTACACTAGGAAGGGAGAGACATCCAAGGAAATGGGAGTCATTCCTTATGAAAGGCAAGTGCAGACATCGGGACTGCTATGTAAATGAATTTGATTTTTGAAACAAAGGAAGAACAACTTTGTCAAAGACTAATGTGTTGCCAGTTCTGACACAGGTAACCATGACCCCTCATGTTGTCCTAACAGTGCTTCTGGATGTCTTATACATGTAACATCAAAGGAAATAAAGATCATGTTGTGAATGGGTGATGTGGAAGTGCAGAAATATTCCACATGTTCATGAAGGATCCTTCTATAATATGTTACAATTTGTACAAATACCAATTAAACAGGTTTCAAATATGTCATGGTATGCAAAAGTATTAAAATGAAACATTTCCCCAAATGACTAAAAAGATTATAAACTGCGTTTACTTGCATCAATATGTACAGTGACATGGCAGAAATGTGATGGTAAGTAATGCAGATAATGCCAATTCAGGGCCAGCAGATAGGTATGCATGTGGCTCAAGCACTGCATCTCGACATGGAGGCTTTATACACAAATAAAAAAGCCAAATGTACATATTTACTGTTATAAAAAACTCTAACCTTACATAATAACTGGACAGTCGTGTATACATGGTGCAAGTAGGCATTGTTCTTTATCCATACTCACAGCAACAGAGAAATAAATTAATTGTGTGACTGTGGTAATTGTCTTGATTAAACATATCTTTCTAAATGTATTTCTGTACTTTACTATATAATTTTATATATTTATAGAACTCTAGGTGAACATGTATATCTATATCGTGCTACATATATTTTTTATTTATATACATATGTATACACATAATACACAGACAAACACACACGCACACACAGATCTGCCTTCAGATAAAATTTGCCAGTATTGCAGCAGTCATAGAATATCTCCATACTCACTGAATGATCAGAAGTAATTCATTTGGATAACACCTAGTCACAGAGCTCATAGCCACTCAATTGCCTCTCCCTAAGACAACTAGGATGGTTAGAACTCTCTAACCTACTAAAATACAATCAACCTCTGCTGACCCATCAACTGCTATACCAACCAAGTAAAATGTCTGCCCTCTCTGGCCTGCTCACCTTCCAGAAAAAAATCATGCACCAACTAAGATCTTCCAATACCGCCCTAACTTCTTCTTCTTTCGGCTTTTCCTGGTTAGGGATCGCCACAGCAGTTCACCTGTCCGCTCATGATTGGCAGTAGAGTTTTTACAGTGTCAAGTTGCCAGCACGGCGCCCAACCTTCCACGGAAGGCACACAAATGCACGCACTCACACCTAGGGCCAATTTAGAGTGTTCAATCCAACTACACCATGTCTTTAGGATGTGGAAGGAAACCGGAGCACCCGGAGGAAACCCACGCAAACACAGGGAGGACATGCAGACTCCACACAGAAGGCACCCCAGCCAAGGATGGAACCGAAGAACATCTTGCTGTGAGGCAACAATGCTAACCGCTGCACCACCATGGCCGCCCATCCAATACTGCCCTACTGACTATTATTAATTGCTAACATAGCTTAGGCTAATCTCTTTATTCCTATGCAGTTGCTATGGCCTTGAACTCTCTACCCCTTAACATTAGATGTCTAAATAGTAAACGTACTGTCAAATCCCTACTAAAAGATCTCCTATTCAAAACTTGAATATGTTCTTGTACAGAACCAGACTAATTTCACCTGTTCCTGACTTTCAACATCCCGAGATCACAGGTGCACTGTGTAGTTTCACTTAGTGCATAGTACAGTTAACCAACCAGGTGTTTAGGCCACCTTTATAGTTATGATTTCTAGTTTATGACCCTGCTTGTCTATGGAAACTTCTTTTGGAATTTATGTTCAAGCAATTCTATATTTGTTGGATAATATCGTGTTTGTTTCTCAATATTCTAACCACTGTATGCTGCATCAATTGTAAAACTCTGATTTTACTCCTTTTATATTTTCTATGCTCTTTGTACAAGATAGCTATGTTTATATAAATTTTTATTTCTTTTTTTATTTTTTATAATTTTTTACAATGTATCTGGAGCTTTTCTCCACGGGCGTCCACTGAAAACGTTCACCTTGTGTCCAGTCGGACTAAGCCGGTAAACAAATGGAAACTAAATAAATAAATAAAAAATATATAACTAAACTAATAAATATTACTATCAGAGACTCTAATTTGATACCTCATAGACCTACCTGCCTGGAACACCTTTATGACAACATGCCACAGATTAATGTACTATTGTGTACACTGCCTCACACTATCCCATGAACAAGTCCATACAGCAGTATCTAATGTTAAGAGCAGTCCAAAGCAACATAACATTTTTACAATTGCTGGACCAGAAACTGTACCTGTAAAACACCCTTCATTGGTCATTCATTAATAGATGCAAAGCTGTCTATGTGGCAGATAAGGCGAGGATCTAGGTATTCATCATCATGTGCAAGGGCAAGCCATGAACTGATCACAGTAAATGCAGAATCAGCAATCAGAAGACCATTATCTGTTAGGCTGTTCTAAGAATCAATATTGAGTTACCCATTCCCATCAAAAGATTGCCTTATTAAGCACACAGCAGTTTCATGACACATAAAAGAAGTATTTCTATCAGCAACCTCATCAAGAGTTTGGCTAACATATGAACAAGCACAAGACTGTGACAACATGAACTCTTTTGCCCAGTGATCAGTACTGCAGGCAGACCATGTCTGCACAAGCAGTTCCCCGACACAACAATGGATTAGTTCCTACATCAAATGCTTCATTGGCATCTCGCAATATGCACAAGTGTTAAACCTAAGCAACTCACCAGATGACACTTCCGGTGATATGCCCATCTATGCACAAGTACCGAAATGCAACCGTTCCCTGAACGAGGCCTCATTAATATGTGCAACCACGCACAAGTGTTAGCAGTGGAACAGTTACCCAAGCAATCTCTTCAGTCATATGTAGAGGCATGTCCAAGCATCAAAATGAACCATTTTCCAAAGTGACATCTAAAAGTACTATGTGCAAGTATGCAGAAGCACTAAAATGACACATTGAACCAAGTGGTCCCTTCATTAATATATTCAAGTAAGCTGAAACACAAAATTAAGACAATAACCAAAGCAACTACTTTACTTATATATCAAAGTATACAGAAGCACAGAAAAACAATCAATCAATCAACTAAGCATCCCCTTTTTTAATATGTTCAAGTAAGCATAAACACCAAGCATGCACCAGCACAAATAAACATTTACCAGAATGACCCCTTTATTAATAATATGTACCAGTAAGCAGAAATACTGAAATACAACAATCACCACAGCGAACATAGCAACCACTTCAGTGATCTGTTCAGCTATGCAGAGGCACCGGTAAATATGTGACCCCATCTTTAATATGTCCAAATAAGCACATATATCAGTATGAAACATATACCTAAACAACCCTTCAATAATATGTTGAAGTAAGCATGACTGCAGTAATGACACATTAATCAAGTGAACCCCTCATGACTATGTCCCAGCATACACAAACACAAAAGTGAAACATTTTCCTTAAGGATCCTTCAAGTATATGGCCAGGTATGCACAAACACCAAATTACAAAATTTATCCAAGTGAGTCCAGAAGTAACATGTTCAACTATGTATGTGTAGGGAAATGAAACATTTCCCCGAGCGACCCCTAAAGTCATATGTCCAAATATGGACAAGCACTACAAAAGAAACAATTACCCAAGCAGTCTCTTCATGAAATGTACAGACATTTGCAAGCATGAAAATGAACCTGTTACACAAGTCATAGTTTCAGTAATTAGTCGTACTATGCAGAGGCAATAGAATGAATATTTTACCCATGTGAACCCCTTCATTAATATGTCTGAGTATGCTGAAACACTGAAATAAAGTGTACATCCCAACAAGCTCATCACTTATATGCCCGAGTACTGTAATGAAACACTTCCCTAAGTGACCCCTTGAGTAATATGTCAAACCTTGTACAAGTTTAAACAATGAAACAGTTACCTGAGTAATATCTTCATTAGTATATTTTGACATGTGCAAGCATGGAAATTATCCATTTACCCAAGTGACCCCTTCAATAATATGTTGCAGTATGCATACACACAAAATTAAATCATTAACCCCAGCAAACAATTTACTTATAGATCCAGGTATGCAGAGGCACAAAAATCAACCATTTAAGTAAGTGACCTCTTCTTCCATTTGAGCAAATAAGCACAAACACCAAACATGCACAAGCACAAATGTGCAACATTTACACAAGTAAAACCTTCATTAATAAGTCCCAGTATGCTGAAATACACAAACTACATCTGTTACCCCAGCAGTCTCTTGAGCGATCTGTTCCAGTATGCAAAGGCACAATGAAATAGGTGACAACTCCTGTAATATGTACAAATAAGCACAAATACCAGCATGAAGCATATAACCAAGTGGCCCTGCGATATGTCCCAGTATGCATAACTACAGTAATACACATTAACAAAGTGACCCCCTTATGACTATGGCCAAGCATTCACAACCAAACCAGAAACACCAAATTGAAACTTGTATCCAAGTGACCCCATTACTAGTATGTCCAAGTATCCACTTGTACCATAATGAAAGGGACTTCCTCAGTCATATGTCCAAATATGCACAAGCACTGCAAAAGAAACAATTACCCAATCTAGTTCTTCAGAAATACGTGTTGACATGAACAAACATCATACATGATCCTTTTCCTACAAGTGACACCTTCATTCATTTGTCCAAGTAAGCACAGGCACTAAAATGATTAGCCAAGTTACCCACTCATTAATATCTCCAAAATGTGGATAAATACGAAAATAAAACATATATCTCAGCAAGCTCCACACTTCTATGACCTAGTACCAAAAACGAACCAATTACCCAAGTGACCCCTACAGTAACATGTCCAATTATGCACAAGTAGTAAAGAATGGGACAGTTACCAGAGCAATCTCTTCACTAATATATTTAGGCATGTGCAAGCATTGAAATGAAGCATTTTCCCAGTGACACCTTCTGTAATATAATAAATACAATATCTTATGTTTATTTAGGTCATTTATTTAACTAATTATTCATTGATGCATTCCGGCATGATACTTTGAGCATAAATTATAAGGAAAGTGAATAGTCAGGCAACCTGTAAAAAGAATATGGAGAAGACTCTCTAGACTGTAATAAGCTGCAGGTTGCAATACTAACCTGTTACAACCTAACAGAGCAAGGCAATTGATGTTTAAAGCTTTAATAGCTGTCACTTGCACAACAGCATTACAAAATGTATGATCGGCATTAAGAATGCGTTTCATAAATCACATGGAAGACAAAAGTAATGGATTTCCAATAAGCTGTAATTAAACATCATGTACTGAAATTCTCTTGGACAAAACATCCTTAGTTGAGGCACAGCTTCAAGAATTCTGATAAAATAACAGATAAAATCATACATCTGTTTTAATTTTTCAACAGGTTGAAAGACAGCAAACATGAATTGAAAATTGGTAGCAATACTTTGGATAGTCATTTTCATAGGTTCATAAGTAAATTCTAGGTTATTATTATTCTGAGTATTACAAGCCTAGCTAACAAACAGAGGTCAGGATTAAACCCTGTACCTTGTGTGTGTGAAGTAAAGACCTTCGCTATTGTGCCAGCCACTTCCTTATGCCAACTCTTCCTCGAGGGTTTGTAATATATTATTTTTTTTACACTTAACTTACATCATAATAATGCAAAAACTATTTTTTTTTATCCTTGGAAATGGATTAGAAAACAGTTTGAAATAACCAAATAATCAAAAAAGAAGAAAAGAAAGCATGAAGATGTAATCCAAGCTAGGACTGATTTATTTAGTGCTTTCGTCAACAAGTTACATATGACTTCTTTAGAATCGTCAATCATGCTGAAGAAGTCATATGTAACTTGTTGATGAAAGTGCTAACTAAATGGATTATAAAACTAAATGCACCACAAAAGAGATTAGCTGTTCATACGCAGCTGCTCTCCGATTATTATGTTGCATATCCAAAGTAAATGCATTCTGCATAATTACTCTCTTTAGACATTTACACAGATAACCACTCTGTCATGCTGAAAACAAAAGAATTACATTAAAAAAAAACATTGTTTAATTCTAAAATCTTATTTAACTGAACCCACAAGTTGGAATTAAACTCCGCTGAAAAACTGCCTTTGTCCAGTTTGAATTTCCCGGTAAACAAATGTAAATAAATACAGAAATATCTACACAGAATTACGAGCCAGCAGCAAACAGGGAAAATATGCCGATATGCAACCCAGATTGCAAGTGGTCTCCAAAATTACCAAAGACAAGAATAAAGCATCATACAGAAATCAAAGCATACAGAAATCATGAGTACAGGAGCAAAAGAACTACTGTGATTTATTTAAAAAAAATGCAGTGCAGCTATTGTACATCTTAACTGTCACTTTGCTGCATTAATCTGCAGTCTGGGAGCAGTCATCAATTCCCCTAGTGACGTAGAGATCCTGCAAGAGAGTCTCACCCAAACAAATGAAAGGTGCCAGCAACATGGCCTCAAGCTGAATAGAAAAAAATGTATCATCATCTCCTTTGGGGAGAGTGACGTCCACACAAATTATCACATTAATAACAATGTCCTAGGCACGCAGTCAGTCATGAGGGATTTGGGCACCCAGATTGAAAGCAACCTGACTTTTGACCACCATGTTGCTTTAACTGTACGGAAAGCTTTCTACATGGCCCACCTCATAAGTAAAGGTATCTTATCCAGGGACAAGGAGGTCATAACATCCCTATATTCTTAACTTATAAGGCCTATTCTTGAGTACAACACCCCATTCGGCATGTAAACTGCAAATTACATGCAACAGCTGGAGAGACCACAGAGGTTCCTCACCAAGAAAATCCAGGGCCTCCAAAATCTAACATACACAGATAAGCTAAAAGCCCTATCCCTCTACTCTGTTTCATACAGACTCCTCAGAGGTGACCTCTGTCTGGCATACAAGGCGATCTCAGACCCTGCCTTGATGGGACTGCTGCATATGCTCAAGTCAAGCTCCACTCGAGTAACCAACACAAGCGGCCTCAACCTGGCCTGTGACATCAATAGGACATGTTAGCAGGACAGATTTGTGCCCCAGAGACTACCCCATCTATGAAATATATTCCCTTTCCATGTCAGGCAGACTACCTCTTTATCCCTTTTTAAGTACAACCTGAATAACTGGATGGAAAACAGAAAATACATCCCTGGGATTCCACGCATGTCTCTGCTGGACAGGGCCACCTGGTTCTGATTTGTCTATGGATGGGCTAATCTCTTGGGAAGGCTTATAAGGGTCTCAGGGCCAATAGCCTAGTAACTTCCTACGATCCTATAATCCTAGGTGAACACTTAAGTAATCTGTAGCACCATGCACAAGAACAAGAAATTAAACAGTTACCCATGCAATCACTGGAGTAATATGTATACCTATGTGCAATCATTGTAATGAACTATTTTTCCAAGGGCCATCTTAAATAATATGTCCAAGTATGCAGACTCACAACAAAGAAAAAGTTGCACAAGTGACCACTGCATTAATACGGCCAGTCATGCTGAAACACAGAAATAAAAAAGTTACCCCAGCAACCACTTTGGTCATATTTGCAAGTAAAATCAAACATTAATCCAAGCGACACATTACTTATGTCCAAGTAAGCACAAACACCAAGCGTGCACAATCAGAAATGTTTAACATTTAACAAAGTGAACTCTTCATGAATATTGCCAAGTATGCAGAAACATCAAGTAAAACAGTTACCACAACAGGCACTTCAGTTATATGTTCAAGTATGCAGAGCAAATTTAATTGGGCAACCTCTTCCTTTGTATGTCCAAGCATGCACCAGCACTAATGTGAAAATATTTACCATAAGGATCCTTCAAAACTATGACCTGTTGAGCACAAAGAACAAGATGAGAGATTTATCACAGTGACCCCCTTAGTAGCCAGTTCACATATGCACATGTATTCCCTAAGCGACCCCATATGTAACATGCCCAAATATGTACAAGCAGTCCAAATCTGCACAACCAGTAAAAATCAAACAATTATCCAAACAATCTGTTCAGTAATATTGCTTGGCATGTGCAAGCCTGGCAATGAACCCTTTTCCCAAGTGACACCTTCATTCCTTTGTAGAAGTATGCAGAAGCACAGAAATGACATTTACCCAAGTGACCATATTCACCAGCGACCACTTGAGTACTATGAGTAGGTGTGCAGAAGTACAAAAATCAGGCTTTCATCTAAAAGACCCAAAGTAATTTAGGTAGTGTTCAAATAATAACAAACAGCAAAATCAAGCATATACTAAAATCATTCCTTCCTTACTATGTCAAGCTATGCACAACCACAAAAAGGAAACATTAAACAAGTAAGCAATCTTCATTACTATGTGCAAGCATACACAACCACAAATGTGAAATGGGAACCCCAAGGATCCTTCAGTAATATGTGCAGGTAGGCACAAACAGCAAAAGGAGTCATTTAACCAAGTGACCCCGTCAGTAATGTGTGTTAGTATGCTCAAGCACAAAAATGAAACACTAGCCAAGTGACACCTTAATTACAATGTCTACGTATGCACAAGCACATCAATGAATCAGTGACCCCAGATGCCTCTTCACTAAGGTGGCTAAGTTTGAACAATTATTGAAATGAAATCAAAACCGAGTGCTATAGTCACTATGCACAGACTATTATTGCAGTATTAATTTCACATTAGTCATGCAATAGATGTGATGTAATTACTGTTATTGCCTTCTCAATCAGTAACTCAATGCAAAATTTGTAGGACACCATTGTTAGTTAACATTTTGTTACAAGGAATCATCTGTATATACCAGCTGGTGGCTGAGTAAGATCCAGTCTTGTATAGCAAATTAAAGTTGGCATAATGTTTAAGTTGTTTACTTTGCAGACCCAACGTGCAGGGTTTGATTCTCACATAGGGTAATTGGCTAGGCAGAAAATGGCCAGAAGGGAAGTTATCCTCGCACCAACCCTTGAACTATGCATTGTATACTACTACAACTCATATGAGCTGATATTGGATTCTGACCTGGTTTTAATAAGCAATATTTTTTTCTTATAACTGTGCATACATACAAATATTCCAAGCACAGGCATTAATGCCCTTCCAGCTTGCCAATATACCAAAACACTTTTTTCCATAATACGTGTCCAGGCTGTTCTTAATAATATCTAGCACTTGCTTTAATGTAATTTGGCAGTGTGATACATGCATCAGCCACTCTGTCAGAGAACCAATTAGTACACTTCCCATTCCTACAGAATCTTCTACATAGATTGTATGACGATTCTCTAGTACTTTTTGATAACCCCCTGAAAAGGCAAATTTCACATGAAATCATAATCACAAAACTGGAGATATAAATATAACTTTCTATTTATTAATTAATTAATTTAGTCATTCATTCATTTATCGATTTAACTACAAAAGCGCCTCACTGAGACAGATACCTAGTGTCAAAGCCATGGCCTGAAGCTCAATGCCAAAAGGTGTACTGTCATCCCCTTTGGTAAAAACTGTGTACCCATGAACTACCACATAGCTGGTAGTCTACTTAATGCCGAAAATGTGATAAGAGACTTTGGGACACAGGTGGACAGTAGTCTCTCCTTTGATAATCACATTGCCACAGTGGTCAGGAAATCCTTCTACGTGGCTCATCTCATCCAGAAAAAAAGAGGTCATTGTTCCCCTCTACTCATCACTCATTAGACCCATTATAGAGTACAACGCCCCTTTTGGTATGTACCTCACAAGACATCTACAACAACTGGAAAGACCACAGAAATACCTCACAAAGCGGATTACTGGCCTCAAACAGATGCCCTACGCCACAGACCATCTAAAAAAACTACAGCTTTACTCCATCGCATATCGCCTACTCAGGGGCGATCTCTGCCTAACATACAAAGCTATGTCAAACCCAGAGCTGTTGGACATGTTCCACTTAAAGAAATCCCAATCCCTCTGAGCTACATGCTCTAGGGACCTAAACCTTGTCACCACAATAAACAGAACATGCTGGAGGGATAGACTCCTGTCCCAGAGACTTCCCATACTCTGGAACAGACTACCTATCTATGTCAAACAGAGCTCCTCATTAGCACTCTTCAAGAAAAGTCTTGATGATTGGATGGGAAATTCACCCAAGGGATCACTTCTGTGGCTCTGCTCAACAGGGGCACAGGAAAATAATTTTCTTGGGTGGCGAAAGCCAGGGTACATTTTTTGGCTAGGCTTATATAGGCCCTAGGGCCAATAGCCTAGTACCTACCTATGATACTAACTGGAAGGGAGTGCAAATTGATATGCTAACTGTACTAAAAAAAAAAAAAATGACTGAACAGAATAAAACAATTACATCAATTTATCTCTCCACGTCTTAAAATATTGATTCACTCTTTCCTTCATTGATACAATCATTTTATTAATTAATTGGAAATTAACTGATGTAAGTGTGGTAGTCAGTTACAGCAGGAAATTAAATTGTTACAGAGTGAATGTCATGCTAGTAAACAGTGTTTTATTTTTTTTGGGGGGGGGCTATAACTTATGTGGTATATGTTCAGGATCTCAGGTACTTGCAGACATTGGTTGGTGACATGCAAGCAGTCCTTAGACCTAACCATAGCATTTTCTGCTATAGAACAAGATGCACAGAAAGTACTATGCTTAGCTGCCAAACTCTTATCCCCAAAATTTAGGGAAAATAACAGGGGGCCATGGCCCAAAAAAATAGGGATATAAAACTTAGAAAGTTGCTAGAGGAAAGCAGTCTTGTGTAACCATACATTTCCTGAAGGATATGAATTCTGAAAAAACAAATGCCTGTCATTATGTGGCAGATTCAATATTCACTGCTTTGTCACTAAAATTCAGAAATCCACAAATTTTATGAGGACTAGACCAAACATATGAGGCAAGAATCAGGACACTCTGCTAAAATCTGGACAGTTGAGAGGTGTGAAGGTAAGAATTTCTTGCTGTGGTCTTTTTTTTCCTACAAATCCTCACACATTGAAAGCAGCTGAACTGTTTTTGAGCCATTCACCCTCAGAGGTCTTTCTTTTCATTATAATCATTGTGAAATGTGCAATTTGCAAGTGAAAGTCAAATACAGTTGATACTTTGTTGAACACTTTTCAATCACATGCACCTAATCGATGTTCTATTTCACCTTTGCACATACTGCTTTATCCACCGTTGCAAGTTCCATTAAGAATTACACATCTCTAACATTTTGCCTACCTTTGGCAGATTTCTTTCAATAATCCAAACCAATAGTTAAATACAAAAAAACAATAAGCTCCAGAAATGAAGTAGTGAAGAAAACACATCAAATCTAAATAAAACAGCACGAGGCCGAAGCACTCTGATAGCTGATCGTGATTTTTTTTTTTTAATTCCACCTCAGAAACAGCAGCTCGTCAAATGTTTAGTGAAATAAATGCAATCCATTAAGAAAACAACTGACGTGCAACAACAGTGAACTGAATAAACTGTTACAGATACAACAAAAAAAGAATAAGTCCCAAAAATTAAGTAGTGAAAACAACTCACCAAATATAAATATAACAACACGAGCCAGAAGCACTTCAACAGCTGATCTTAATTTTTTTTTTAATTCAACCACAGAAACAGCAGCTCGACAAGTGTTTAATACAATAAATAAAAGTACCTAGCAGCCAAGTGATCCCTTATGAAAACAACGTACAACAGAAAACTGCATAAGAAGTTCCTGCTTGTGGCCACGGGTGGATTTATGCCGAAAAAAGGGGCGTGAGTGATAAAGTGGGCATGAATAATTACAGAGTGGGTGTGCAGTGGGTGAGAAATAGAAGGATGGGCACGTACAACTGCATTCAACAGAAAAACTGACAAACTGACAGGCGACTTGTCGAGTGCTCTAGGAAATGCGAGAGCAGTTTTTAGTTTGCAATGGCAAGTTGTACCGGTCAACGCTTGCTGGTAAGATCGAAAACAGAGGGAAAAAGAGCTTTCTGATGAGCCGGTAACATTTTTAGGAGATGGGATCATTAGGAAGGGGGGAAATAAGTTAAATAAGAGATAATATGTGCAGTTTCCCGTAGTTGCCCTTTAATTAACATACAGCACACTCTTGACGTAGGACAACTACAAAAGGGTTCTCAACTGACAACCAAAAAAAGGGCAGCAAGGCCAAGACAGTAAGTACATCTGACAATGTTCTAGTCATAGATAACTCCATAGTCAGGCACATAGATGCTCTACTCTCCACGGTGAGCAAAGACAGAGTGATAGTTAGCTGCCCCTTAGATGACAGGATCCATAATGTCGCTAGAGATCGCAAGTCCCTTTATCCAGGACCACTTATGACCTGGTTCACTGGAATCACTAATGAAATGTCAGCACTCACGTCAGAACAAATAACCCAGTAAGAAAGTGAATCTCAAAGATCGCTCTTCTCTATTAAACCTCTTTTTTCTGGGGGGCAAGCCCTCCCCACACTTATATATATACCAACTCTGAGACTGCCATACTTCAGAGAAGAGGGACTATTCTGAGAAATGGTCATTTCAGACTTAGTACATGTAAGTCTGTTTTCCAGTCATTCAGTCTCGGTGTTTCAGAGCTCACTCTAGTGGGTCCCGACATTTCAGATGGTTACTACTTCATTGAGCACAAAGGAATGAATGAGTTGAGACTCTTCCTTGGATCATATGAGGAGGAACATGACGGAGCTGTCAAAAAATGCATTTAAACTGGGTTGGTAAACTAGTTTTGCCAAGAATAAAGCCACAATACAAACAAAAGATTATGAACTTTAATTATTGGCTTAACTACTGCTGTCATTCTAATAGGATCCATTTTATATATATATATATATATATATATATATAGATATATATAGGTAGATAATATATAGATATATATATATATATATATATATATATATATATATAGATTATATCTATATATATATATATATATATATATATATATATATATATATATATATACACATATATATATATATATATATATATATACACACATACATATATATATATATATATATATATACACATACATATATATATATATATATATATATATATATATATATGTCAGCCTGGGAATAGATGAAGGACAACCCTAGCTGATTTGCTAGGGATTGCCTGACCTCTTTCCTCATGGTTTCTGTATACTGTCCAAGGCTTTTTCTTCTCGATAGTGCCCGAAAAATCAAATTACCTGCATAGGGAATCAAAATCACAATTGTATAAAGTTAGCAGCACTGTTCACTGCTAAAGGCCTAAACAAACCTTGCAGACATTTCTAACCCTATGGACTCTGTGTAGTGGTCAACTTAAATGTGCTGTGAAGTCCTCTACTTCAAAGCTGCTAAAATCACTTGGCTACACTACTTGTAAACTGGTATCTATACTCCACACCACACACTAAACATCAAAGCTTTTGTTCTCTACTGTCCCCTTGCTTCCTTGTCTGGTAACATTACCCAAGATTTGTGATCTTTAGAAAACACCTTTTAACCTTTCTGTTCACAATACAGTGTGCTGCAGTGTCACAGTTAAGCAACAGGGCTGCACCCCCCCACCACAAACACACACATACACACACATTGTACAAATAAGAGCAATCTCAGCAAGGCACAGTACACAAAACTCAGGAAGATCTGCTAATAATCCTCACAGAACTACCTAAGCAGTAGCTATTGCTTCTGTTTAAAGACCGTTTCTGGTCCTTCTCCTTCATTAAACAGGCTGTTTTAATCTTCTTCTTCTTTTTTCGGCTTTTCCCGGTTAGGGGTTGCCACAGTGGATCACCTGTCCCCTCATGACTGGCAGTGAAGTTTTACAGTGTCGAGTTGCCAGCCC
This sequence comes from Protopterus annectens, assembly GCF_019279795.1. Taxonomy (NCBI): domain Eukaryota; kingdom Metazoa; phylum Chordata; order Ceratodontiformes; family Protopteridae; genus Protopterus; species Protopterus annectens. The sequence continues at coordinate 380,877,335 of NC_056751.1, read as the reverse complement.
GGCGCACAACCTTCCACAGAAGGCACACTCACACCTAGGGCCAATTTAGAATGTCTAATCCACCTACAGCATGTCTTTGGGATGTGGGAGGAAACCGGAGCACCCGAAGGAAACCCATGCGACCACAGGGAGGACATGTAGACTCCATACAGAAGGCACCCCAGCCGAGGATCAAACCAGAGAACCTCTTGCTGTGAGGTGGCAATGCTAACCGCTGCACCACCATGGCCGAAACAGGCTGTTTTAATCTATCACTAATATGTCCCCTGTTTCACTGTTGTCTCCATGCTCCTTGAATTAGACTGATTTAACCTGCACACGTTTTCACTGTTACCTGCTGCTTCTCACAAATTACTCAGCACAAACAGTATCACCTATTACTGATCAGAGATCAATGCATAGCACATAGTCCATGGACTGCTGACAGTGGTATTAAAACTGGATGCAGTGGAGATAGACTGTGGAATAGGTAACACTGTAATGAAGAATCTTGGGTGCAGAATTAGGTACGTCAATCAGAGGGTGTCAGAACTCCTACAGTTATAAGACAGTCATGGCAAAATATACCAGACTCCAAATACAAGCAGGAGTTTGTGCTTACTATTATACAGATAAATGAGTGTATTTGCATATGAGTTGCTGGCATTTCCACCACATCACATATACATGCCATCCCAATATTGCACTTTAGGATATCTTTATGTCTATGGCATAAGTACACAAAAGAGATTTAATCAGTTAAACCAAAATTTCAAGGAAGTAGTTGCATAAGGCAACCAAAGTTTGCAGCATAGTTTTCCTAACTGTTACAATTTCATCTGAGGCTAAGTCGAGAACCACATCCTAGATTGCAAAAATCTGCGGAAGCATATACAGACAAGTGAACTGAGGTACAATATGACCTTGCTTCATTATAGCTGCACTTTTAATTTATTTAGTGTTTGTTAAACTCCTAGCATTCACTACAACAGACATAACCAGCGTTTGTTGGGGTGACCAAGCAACTTTGTCCTGAAAAAAAAAAATCTATTTATTCAACCATGTTTGAAATACAAAATAGAGAGAACACAATGTTAACTTGCTTAGATTTTAGCTTGTCACTATCTGCTGCTGCTACCTTAATGCCTACATTATACTGTGTAGTAAATCCAGCCCAGCACCACTTGTACATTTTACTTTCATTTCATTGAATGCACTGGTCTTTCATCTTCTTACTACATCAGTCACAATATACTAACCCCGGTTTTAAAAATAAGCCCCATCATACAGAAGATTCAGATGATACTGATTCTTGAGTGAAATGGTCCTCAGTGGACTTTATGACACATACTGCCAGCCTTAGCTAAATTAATGTATCACACTGGCTAAGAAAGACAAATGTTTCAAGTTTGTTTTGAAAATACACTACTGTTTGATTGGAATAAGACAAAAATGCATGCAATCTACTGTACGGTATCTAATAATACAGTATATTCATCAACAAAGGTGACATGTTTGCACTGCACTGTGGTTTCTTAATCATCATATGAATCCTGTTTAGGGTCATGGAAAAGCCAGAATCTGACCTGGCAAACAATGGGTGTAAAGTAGAGTCTATCCTGTATGGGACTGATGGTCCAAACTGGAGGCATACAGACAGACAGATACATGCACACACAGCTATGGAAAGCATACCAGTTTATCTAACAACATATATTTAGGTATTGGAAACTTAAAACAAAGTAGAAACAGGAACAGCATGCAGATTCCAAAGAGATGGCACCCAACCAGCCATTATACAGAAGCAAGCACAGAGACAGCAAAAGTATATGTTGTACCGCTGTCTCAGTCTAGGTCAGTCTTTAGATTAAAAAAAAAAAAAAAAAAATCAGTTGTCATTTTGCCGGGACAGAGCATCTTCCAAATATTTTCAAGCAGGCTAAATGATACACTCAGAAATGATGTCAAGAGTTCATGAACAGTTTTGTTTGTTGAGCTTGGTTACTGGAATGGTCATTTCCAGGAAATTATGAAAATAGATTTTCTTCAACTGCATATACAAATGCCACCATATAGAATTTTGTCCATTGGTAATTTGAAACATTTTTCTAACAGCCAATGCTACTGATACAGTCTCTGATCAATGCTGAACTCGTCTAGTCCTGCACGCTGACTGATACATTAGTATAATCAATCAGCAGGGCTCTGTACTTTGCTAGTTTTGTGCATATTGTGTGATGTAAGCAGTGTGAGCCATCACCAGGGGGTTTGTACTCTGTTAGTCCAGGGGATTCTGAGTGATAAATCTATTTAACACACCTCTAGATTCCCCAACAGGTTAAAAAACCTGTTCGCTATCAGGATCCTGAATGATTATAATGGGAAATGAGAGGGTCATGGATAGGGCCTGCCATAGTTTCCTGTATAGTCCTGTACGCCAAACCTACAGGGTAAGTGTGTCTGTAATGTTATCTGTGCATCTGTGTCGTGCTTCAACACATTCAGTGGTTGCCACGCAGGCTTCTTTGAAGGTGTAGCTGCTACTGTTCTCAGCCTCAGTTATGGGGAAGTCAAACCCTGGTGCAAATTCTATTCCTGCTGTGAACAGAGGAATTGGTGTCTGGTTGCCTATGACAATTCCCTAACCAGCCTTACTGCACCCAGGCTTCTAGTCACACTTTGCCAACAGTGCACACGGGTCTATATTAGAAGACTGAAACGCATTATTTCGAATGTGTCTTGGTCAAACTTAAAAGGCTGAAAACGCAAAATATTGAAGTGGCTGTTAAGCTAATTCTTTCCCTGGGAAAAAATGTGCTTGGCCGCTTCGGTACTTTGCCATTTCTGGCACTGTAGTGCGGTCTCAGAGTTGGTATATTTAAATAGGGGAGGCAGGGGGTGCAGCCCCCCCCCCGTTGGGGGGTGTTGGGGGCAAAGCCCCCCACCTAATGTAATGTTTGAAATTGTTTTTTATTTATTTATTTTTTTTTTGTTGGACCAGCATTTTTTTTCCTTGGAAAAAAAAAATCGCTGTTCTGACACTTCGACATTGTAAGCTTTCGCTTACATGGGGTCGATTAATCACTGTTCGCTTTTTTAAGCATTCAGTGATCTAATATAGACCTGTGCACACAAATGTCCTTCCTCTGTGACATCAGGCATTTGGAAGTTAAGAGCACTTTTATTACTGGGACATCTGCTGCACACTCTTCGATTTCATGCGCTAAAATATGAAATGGAATAATAATCACCAATGGAAAAAAAAGATGTGGATGCAACAGGGATCAATGACATCCAAAGGGCAATATTAGGATCTACAATACCTGCTTAATCACGTGTCCCTTTACCTCTAATGATTGGCTTGAAGCAGTGATATTAAACGAAAAGGTGCAAATTTATGTGAAGAATTAAAGGCATTGGAAAGAGTTTGAAGATGGAATGCAAAGATTTTCTACAGAAGTGGTACGCAAACTGCAGCAAGCCACAGAAATTACTGACTGCACAAGTTTATTTTAGCAACACAGTAGAATTGCCAATAATGTCTTTCTTTTATATGATAATCTGTTCAAGCTGAAAATAAACAGCTCCATTTGCAAATATCTTTCTCCATAGCACTTCAAACATTTTTCACACATATTCTCTACTTATGTTGTGGCAAGAAATCTGAAGTCTGCAAATCCATACTGGAAATCACATTTACAATTAATTACCTTAATAAAACAATCTGCCCACCAACCTCTCAAAGATAAATGAGCAGTAATGTCATATGGGTGACTACAGTAGGAAGATGCATTTTAACAAAGTGCAGAAATCGTACACATGTTTTGGTCAGTTTCTGCAACTGTACAGCTGTGGTTTCGTACATGGTATAAAAGCTGTTGTTTTTGTAGAGCAAAGGCTCATATGTAGTTCACATGCAAGGCCTAGTCTACAGTGCTAAAACCAAAGGCTGTCCGCAAATTATTTCCATTACATTATGGTCTGTAGATAATTGCTTCATATTTTTCCATTACATGTCGCCAGATGGAGCTTTGCATGTAAGGGTATGGTATTTGCAAAAATTCCTCTAGCAGCATTTCCTTTCTTTTAAACGTCAAGGCCAGCATATGACAGAGTAGCTGAAGATATAAAGAAACATAAGATAAACAGGAAGAAATCCTTTTGATCTAAATAAGATGATTTCCTTTTTAGATAGCAACTGTCAATCATTAAATCAAAGTATAAAGAATTATCATTGTATCACCACCCTGAAATACTTACCGGTGTAATCATTCCATATATTAAAATTAAGATTCCTGAAAATTTAACCAGAATATATGAACCTAACAAGAAAAATATGACCATTCTAATATATTTAAATACAATTATGAATTGTTATAAGCAGCAGGGATGTGCAAGAAAATCCAGTGATCTGGCCCACTGGCGTAACTGCACAGCTTCTCCAAATAGCTTTTACTTGGTTAAGTGCAGTGTAAATCCACAGCTCTCTCTTTGGACAGCTTCTACCATGTGTAACAGATCAGCAGGCAAATGCAGGTAGGATGCATGCCTACCATAATCTTAAATAATATCTGGGCAAGTCACAGGTTCAACTAAAATGTATCACATTTCACCACCATAACTGGCTTTACTTAACATCTGTGCTGCTAATTTTTCTTTCACATTTTCCCTAGGAGAGTTTTTACAGCTTTAAAGTTCATTCTCATCCCTTTGCATGGAAACAAAGCAAATAAATAAATAAAATAAAGCTTTCCGGGGTGTGTGTGTGTGTGTGTGTGTGTGTGTGTGTGTGTGTGTGTGTGTGTGTGTGTGTATATATATATATATATATATATATATATATAAACTTCACACTACTCAAGACTGGTGTGGTATCCTTCAAGGCCCCTGAGCCAGTGGAAACCACAACCCAAGCTGCGGAAGCCCTTACAAATGCCTTCTATGAACACCTCCAGGACTGCATGGATCAGGCAATCCCAAATAAAACCAAGACTCTTTCCACAAAGGGCAAACGTCCAGTCTGGTGGACCCCAGCCATTAACAAACTTTACAATAAGAGGAGAAAGCTATTACATGATAGAACAAAATCCATAAAAGGGAAGTCACCCTGATCATTATTAGTAAAAAATACGAGCACTCATAAAATCAACTAAGGCCAATTTTGAGAGAAAAATTGCCATGGATTCAAAGGACAATCATAAGGCCTTTTTCAGCTATGTTAGGAACCTGGGTGGAAACTCCCAGATATGCTCAGAATTAGTCCAAAATGATACAAAAATCACTGAACCCACAGACATTGCCAACATACTGGCAGACAGGTTCAGTGCAAACTTCACCCCCCTCCCCTAAAGGAGAGATAACTATCCCAGTGGAGTGTAGCCTCCCAGACATCTCAAATGCGCAGGTGAAAGCTGCTCTCTCTAAAGCTAAAAACACAGCATCAATGGGACCAGATGGTGTCCCCGGCTGTGTGCTACACGAGCTAAATGACGAATTAAACCCGCACATAAGGCAACTGTTTAATCTCAGCCTTATCACAGGATACGTGCCCAAGGAGTGGCGTACGGCAACTGTGGTCCCACTCCACAAAGGCGGTGCCTCTACGGACCCTGGTAATTACCACCCCATAAGCTTAACAAGTCTAGTCTGCAAAGCTATGGAGAGGATCATAATGGAGCTCATAAACAAAGATATAGGGGACTTGCAGACATTGGACCCGACCCAGTTTGGCTTCGTCAAGCGAAGATCATGCCTTTTGAACTTGGTCGACGTCTTCGAAACAGTCACCAAGACCATTGATGAGGGAAAGGCAGTCCATACAGCCTACCTTGACCTTGCAAAGGCTTTCGACACAATACCCCACTTGGGTATTGTAGAAAAACTTACCAGCTTAAATATAAACCCATATGTCACAAGATGGGTTGCAAACTGGCTTAAGGACAGAACCCACAGGGTTAGAGTTGCTGGCGCTATGTCAGACTCCAAGCCGGTCACAAGTGGTGTCCCACAGGGCTCGGTCCTTGGCCCCCTATTGTTCGGCATCTACTTCTCAGAAGTGCAGGCCAACATGGGAGGACTTTGGCTGACAAAGTTTGCAGACGACTGCAAACTGGGCGCCATAGTGGAAAGTGCATCGGACACAGATATCCTTCAGAAGGGACTCACGGAAACAGATAGCTGGTGCCAGAGCCATGGCCTGAAGTTAAACGCCAAAAAATGTATAGTCATACCCTTCGGGAAAAACAAGGTAACCCCAAGCTACCATATAGGTGGCAATCCACTAAGCACAGAAGAGGTTATCAGGGACCTGGGGACCCAGGTTGACAGTGGCCTTTCTTTTGACACTCACGTTGCTAAAGTGGTTAGAAAGACCTTCCACATTGCCCACCTGATCATGAAGGGATTCACATCCAGATCTAGTGAGGTCATTATTCCCCTGTACTCTTCACTTATCAGACCAATGATCGAGTACAATGCCCCATTCGGGATGCATCTCACCCGACATCTGCAGCAATTGGAGAGACCCCAAAAGTTCCTCACCAAAAGGATAAAGGGACTCCAAAATCTGTCATATGCTGCCAGATTGAAGAAACTCCAGCTCTATTCAGTCGCATACCATCTGCTCAGAGGTGACATGTGCCTGACATACAAGGCCATGTCCAACCCGGAATTAATGGACATGCTCCACCTCAAAAAATCCAAATCCACCAAAACCACTAGAGCAAGCGACTTAAACCTTAGCACGGATATAAATAGGACGTGCTGGAGGGATAGATTTATCACTCAGAGACTCCCTATGTTGTGGAATAAAATCCCAGTCCATGTGAGGCAGAGCACCTCGCTGGCTTTGTTCAAGAGAAATCTTGACCTGTGGATGGGAGATCATAGGTTTACCCCGGGAATCATCTCTGTGTCACTGCTGGACAGAGGCACAACAAACTAATGGGCACAGTATTTTTTCATATAAGGGGTGTCGTAAGCCACAAAAATTTGGGCTAGGCTTATAAATGCCTTAGGGCAGATAGCCTAGTATAAACCTATGAACCTATATATATATATATATATATATATATATATATATATATATATACGCATGCATGCACTTGGGTATAACAGAAAAGTCCTTCTGGTTTGCATTACAATCCTGTGAACATTTGTACATAAAATTATTTAACAATTAATAACTTGCAAATATAGACCCAGATTTATGAACTGTATTTATCCCTAATTTGATTACTATGAGACATGCTTCTGTAGTCATCCTTCCTTCTTTCTTTAGTATCAGTAGAAAAATCAATGAGATATAATAATTATTCGGCTAAACATTAACAGAATTAGGAAATTTTTGCAGAGATCTATAAATACTTTACAGCTTGTGACAATGATCCTGTCTGTTTATGGTTTCCACCAATGATCAGTGTGTGTATGCTTTTAACTTACTACACTATAACTTCTATACAATTTGAACTACCAAAAATGCATCAAAATACCTCAGAGTAAAGTCAAACCGATGATCAGCAGTATGGATTTAGGGAGAGGAGGTACTTCAACCATTGAAGCAAGGATTCAAGGTCCACAAATGCACATATGAAACGATTACAGAAAGAGAGATAAAAAGTGATTTATTGGAAAAGCCAAACAAATACTTAATTACTAGGTATTTAGGGTAAATGAATTAAACCCAACAACAACAACTTGGAACTTATTTATTTTTATTTCATGTCATTTAACTAGTTTAATCACCACAGGTGCAAGGAATCGTTTTAGGGTAAAGGTTGGGCAGTACAAATTTCTGGACAAATTTCAGATAGCCAGTTAACATAACATGATATTTCATTTTAAGACTTAAGGGTAAAGATTGGGCAGTACAAATTTCTGGACAAATTTCCGATAGCCAGTCAACATAACATGATATTTTATTTTAAGACGAGAGGGAATGACAATACTCAGGAGAAATCCATGTGACAAAGGGAAAAAATCTTCACAGATAATATCTGAGGCCAGCACTGAACTTAGATCCTGAAAGGCAGCACCGCCATGCATTATCACTACGTTAACAACACTTTAAAAATTGGTTTATTGTAAGACAAATGCCACAGCTGTCTTCTATTCTCTTCTCTTTCCTCCTCCTCTCTAATCACATGGAAATCATTGACATCTTCAGCAGGAAATAGCAATATGAAGCTTGAACCAAGTCACTATGACAGTAAATGCATCAGATCTTTGGAACAATAGGGATTGAAGACAGATACACCACAGATCAAATTACTATCATTTATATGGTTACTTCAAACAAGCCAGGTACAGCAGGGGGTGATGACAGCATCAGAGATTTGGGAGTCAGCTGTGCAATCACTACTATTATTACAGGGTGGACAAGTGGTTTCATCAACAACGCAAGGCATGGGTAAGAAAGGAAAAGTAAATCCAGGGAATATAAGGGATCAATAGGTCCAGTCTAGTCACCTAAGAAACAAAGGAGAGAGACCTAGCGTCTAACCTGAAGGATCACAACAGTATTAGAAGCAGTTAATGTTGTGACCTAATGGACTAGTGATGCTTGCAGCGATGGAGATTAACTCTATAACCCACCTTGTTATTGTCATCCACTCAGTCAGGGACTGAGTAACAAACTAAGAGAGCCATTAGTATACACAGTCAGGTTCCTCTCACTGAGACAGCATTCCACTTAAGTGGGGTGCAGTAACCATCTGATTAACTGGAAAATAACATACACAGAATGGGCCGTAGAGAAAGATTAAATTAAAGATGTCAATACCGAGTACAAAAAGAGCAAGAGAGAGATTATGAGTGATTTAGTTGCTTCTGAGACTTCTAGAGATGGTCATAAATAGTGCAGATGTCATCATAAATGTCTAGAAAAAGGCACCATTAGTGAAAAGGAATCATGCCACAGTGTGGTTTAAAGTGCGGAGGAAGAAAAACAAAGGTCAAAGGGAATGGTGTAAGATTTTAGATAAGTGGATTGTGTTGTGTCTTAAGGAAGTGATTGAGGATGAGGTAGGAGAGTGAAGGTAAGCAAACTATGGGAATGGATCATGGATAGAGTATTCAGGATAAGAGGTGTAGCTAAGGTGAGCCAAAGTGCAGCTGTCCTGCATGCAAGGTGTTAGGTGGGCACAAATGGCAGTTGCTAATGGAGCAGTATTGCAGTACCAACATTCAGAAATAAATGCCAGTACTGTGTATACGTTCAATAATGAAGGGTTGAAGTTCTTAATAGCAGGCCAGTTGTTACATTTGTAGCAAGTGGTTTGCTACAGTTTCAAGAGAAATTACCTTTTGTCTTTTTGTTCATCAACTCAGTGGAAGGACATTATTGTTTTTTCACCTGAGACTTTCAGTTGAGGGGTACACCAAATCAATGAGCTGGCACTGGATGCTGGTTAAGCTAGCTCTTGCTCTTTTCTGGGCTATGGACAAGGGGGTGATGAAGAGGTAAAAAGAGAAAGCCAAAGCAACTACACAGGAATAGGGGGACTTATAATTAAGAAAAACAGGGCCTACAAAAGATAGAAATAAGAGAGAGGGATAGGAGAAATGGAAGAGAACAGTACAAGGAGTTTAAAAAAGCAATCAATATTAGAAGGGTGTTAAAGGATAATTTTGAAAGGGAGTCATCAGAACTGATCAAGAATTAAGAAATGCTCTTTCAGGTAACTGTCAAGGAGAAGGAAGGGACGGATAGCACTGGCCAGAATTAAGCAAAGACAGGAGGAAAATAGAAGAAGAATGGCAAAAAGCAGAGGTACTGAAGGAATACTTTGTTGAAGTCATAACAAAGGAAAGCAAGTGAAGGGTGCTACACTGAAAGAGAGTTTGGGCAGAATAGGGCAAATAGAGGACAAATACCAGGATGGGCAGAGTAGAGGATCAGATGTAACTTGCTGCTCTTGGGGAGGGTAAACCACAAGGACCAGTTTAACAGTAGAGGCAATAAAAGTCATGGATAAAATCCTAAGTGGAAGGTTACTAGCATTTCTGGATGAAAAAATCTCTAGAACAATTAATATGGGGTCAAAGTGCAAGGGAGATGTCAGCCAAATCTTACCCAGGTTTAGGAATGGACTACTGAACAACTTGACAGAAGAGGACCATGGGACATATTCTGCCTGGTCTACAGCAAAGCCTTTGATAATGTCCTCAACAAGAAGCTGACTGGAGCACAGGAGGGTCTGGATGTAGGACCAAGACTACAGAAACAGACAGCTGTATGACTGTGAAAGGGCAAATAAGGTTTGGGTGACAGCAACAACATTGAAAATTAGGGGGAGTGGCTAAATGAGTTACTACATGTTTCTGTACTAATTGCCATATACTTCAGAATATTTGCCTCGGACATATCTGAGGGAACATGATCAACTGCTGAGTTGATAATATGAGGATTCAAAGACAGGTACAGTGATGGCTTTGGGTGGGGAAGAGAGTCTAGCAAAGGATTTGGAAAAGCCAAACAAGTGTCAGAAAGGTGGGCAGCTAAGCTTCAATGCATACTAATCCAAAGTACTACACTTGGGCCAAAACAACCCTGGTATGAAGTATCATGTAGGAGAAGTGCAACTGACAGTAACAGAGCAGGAAATGCTTCTGGTGGTGTTGGTCAAACCTACACTTGAGCACCAGAAGCAGAGTGGGGGCTCAATTGTGACAGCAGCAAAGAGACACTAAGGTGTTTAGAAAGAATGAGTTAATGTTCCAAGACAATATGGACTTACTCAGACAACATACCTTGAGTACTACATGCAGCTCTAGAGGCCATATAAAGAAAAGATCATCAGGCTTTTAGAAGAAATTCAAATAAAAGCTACCAGAAAGATCCATGGGATGCAGAGGAAAGAATATCACAAGAGGCTAGAAGAACTAGGCTCTTCTCAATCTAAAACAGAAGAGACAAGGCATATATTACACTGCTGTTTACGTTCATGCCAAAATGTGAAATGGTCATTCTGAAGAGAAAGACACAAGGGGAAGGTCAAGGTGAAGGCGGCAGGTTGTAGATACTAACTAATCTCTTGATTTCATAAAGTGTTTTTTTTATCACAGAGAGTGATAGGGATCCACAGAATGAACTGCCATAATGGTTATGGAGACAGAATCTGCACTCAAGAGGGTATGAGTCAGGTGAAAAAGAGAGTAAGGAGCAAGGTGCAGTAAGGTACACCTCTCAACCTCTACACATCTGGACCAAGCTAAAATAATGTTAGACAAAGGCTTAAAGTCAGGAACACATTTTAAATATTGCTGTTATAAACTCAGAAATTTGCAAGATTAATAGGTTGTTTCTTTAGCCTTCATTATCTGAAAGATATGATGTCTTAAAAATTCAAATGTCTGTCATTCTTTAGTGACTTTGATCCTCAATCATTTGCCAAAAAACTACAAATTTTATGAGAAGCAGATGAAATATATGAGTCATAAAGCTAGACATTGTGCAAAACTCTACACTGTTAAAAGGGATGAATGGAGGGTTAATAGAATGTTTTTACTTTTTTTTTTAAACAAGAATCATCTTTATTAAATCATCACTTATGAAACAGGCAATCATAAACAAGCCATACTGACAATTTTAGTTGCACACATTATACATCACTTATAATCTATCCAGTCACTGTCAAACATTACATAGCTCATTCAATTCCTGCCTTCCGCTTAAACCTCATTCCTTCTATGTATGTATTGTTCCCATAGCTCCACTTTCTTTCTATGTAATTTGCTCCTACCTTTTCTAAAGACCCCATTTCCAGTTGTTTTATCTTGGTTACTATATTCACTACTTCTAGTACAGCTGGTTAGACTTTAATTTCTATTTTCTAGTAATTGCTTTTTTGGCAGCCACCATGATTAGACTCAGCAAGGCCTTACTATGTCTAGGGAATTCCGTTCTGCATAATAGCTCAAAACATAATTTTGTTAGTTACACCAATTTGCTCACCCAGTCTCTGACAGAGTAGTTTGCAAGGAATCTAGTCTGCCAACTCATTATACTTCCAGAAAATATGTTCCAAATTAACTATTTCTTACCCATCACACCTCCAACATTTGCTATCTTCCAGAGTAAAAGTTCTTTGGAGTCTACTCGGGGTATAACAATACCTATATAAACACTTCCAAGCAAAGATACTAAATCTTCTAGACTTTGTTGCACATTTGGGAGGCATATATATATTCCCCCATTGTTTTTTTTTTTTTTTTGTGAATTGCTTATCCAATCTCTCTTCCCAATCCTTTCTAACCTCCTCTGATTGATTCTTATAGTTATCATGCAATATTTTATATTCTCTACTAATCATTCATTTTTAACAGCAGCTTATGTTATAGATTCTACTAGAAGCTCTACCAGTGCTGGTCTTTTGCTTAGGATCTTCCTATCTCTGATATCAGTCCTTGTTAGGGATGGCAATCTCTAGCCTGCAGTCCAAATAAGTTCTTGACCTCTTCCCATTCTATTAACTTTCCCTCTCTAATTATTTGCTCCCAATACCTTGGTTCGTTTGCTAGTTTTCTTCAATAAATTCCAGCTCCCTCCTCCCTATTGTCTGTATCCCTAATTGCAGTCATCCCTATCAGCATAATCTCCTTTCTCCAGTCCATGTTGGCTTAGTTCCTAGACTACTTTCTGCTTCGTTATGAATATAATATTCTGTAAGGTTGTTGTTACTTTCCTTAAGGATCTGCATCCAAAATCCCAGTCTCTCCTTGTTTCTTGAGTTTGCCCCCTGTTTCATTATCATCCATTTCCACTTTGAATTACAGGTTTCTGCTTGTGCTATTGTATAGGATATTCTACGTAGCTCTAAAATACCCCTTCAAATGAGGGTTAAATAGAATGTTGAGACACTTTAAAGGCATTCTACATAAGATTATTACCATTCCAAGTAAATGCAGTCTAACACTCTAACAAAGTATCTCTACATATACATTTTGGAACTGCTAAACCCAGTAAATGAGCTTTTAACTTAAGTTAGACTAACCTGCTTAATCAAGTGAAATATGTACAGACATGTAAACATAATTAATTCACTATCTGCCAGACGTAACACTGGAGCAATTCCATGGTTGTATTACATCTAGCATGGAGGTTGTTTACTTCCCATAATGCATCTAAGAACACCATTCCCAAATCACAAGGGTGTTGGGATGCTTTTACAGAAACAGCTTCAGAACCAATTGATGTGTCCATCTGTAAAATACTGTATCTGTCATGCACCTGTGTGGCGCTAATAATGCCCCAAGATATGTGATTCTGAAAACTTAAAGCAAAGTCACAAATACTATATTATACACCTTCCATCAAAAAAAAAATTTATTTGGTCCATTTCTATTCCCAGTGCAGCACTACCAGTCATGTTATTTCTACATGTAAATACAATGGCTGGAGGTTGGTATAATGATTCAGGTGTTTAACTCACAAATTCAGTGTACAGTGTTTGATTCTCACGTTTGGGAGGGAAACTGGCTAAGCTCAGAATGACCCAGTTAGCCTAGTAATTTTGGCTTTATTGGAAAAGCTCACCCAGACACTGCCACAACTTGCTATGAGGAAAAGGTTAGTTTGTTTTTGCTTTCTTGCATTTTGTATTGCTTCATTGCCTTCTTCTGTTTTGTATATTGTAATTCATATTCTTTATTCTGTGTTTTACTTGCATTCTGCTTTTAATTGCATATTTAAACTAGGAAAGAGACCACAACCGTTGTGAGTCACACAAATTATTTCCCCCCCTCTCACCCTGCTGCTGTTGTGTTTTTAAACTTAGTCTTTCTAGTTGCCTGCTCCTTACTTTAACTTGACCACTTATCTCCTTCCCTCTCCTCTTTCATTGAATATTGTGAGCAAGCACAAAATTATCATTTTTGTGAAATCTCTTGCCTGCAGCTATTTAAATTTATTGGCCATTCCACAGAACCAGAATACAAAGTACCCACCCCCTTCCAATAGTGCTCTTTTAAAATTAGTGGCTCTCCACTCAGATTGCTAAAACTTAAGTTACCCCCTCTTTCATATCTAACGTATTGTACACTGCAGTTCTTAGGATAGTAAACCATTTTTTTTTCAATCTTACCTTTCAAATTTACAACATCTAGTCCATGACCACCAACTACTGAAGAGCCCACATTCTGCCTCTCAGTAGTCATCCTGGGTTAGTGTTTCTGTTTTCTCCAGGTGAAAGGAGGAGTACAGGGACATTATTTCCTGGAGACTGTAGATTACTGGAAAGTCTAACTGTTTTATAGGTGCCAGCTAGGAATTTGTGCTTATATTTTGCCCCTGTTGAGAAAAGGAGCAAAGTGCATGGATTCCTGACTGTTTCTGACTGGGCAGCGAGTGTCTGTGTTTGACGTTCCTGATTGGTCTGGTTACTATTCAAGGTATCTACAAGAAAAAGGTTACGACAAACCTACAGACCCTTGCATCATCTGGGTCAAGTGCTTCAGATCAGCTGCTCTTATTGCAGCACTTGCATAACCCAAATCAGCACTTGTCCAAATTTCCTAGACAGCACTATTATTTTCCAAATCTCCTAGACAGCACTATTATAATACAGCATAAGACCCTCGAATGTCTGCAACCCAGGTGAAATTTACTTTTCCAAGCATGTCCAGAGGTCAGCTTCAGGTGTACTCTCCAGTTCAGCTGGTAGAATTGGGCATCCTGAGGCAATGTCACAACTGCCTCATGTATACAGACAACCCTCTCCTCTTACCTCTAGACACAAACACGTGTGAGAGATGCAAATGCACAGCCAGACTGGAGGCTAGGCGCTCTCAACCCAAGACTGTAACAGACAGTCAAGAGGAGAAGAGACACACTAGCATCACACCACCAGTCACACATGGATCTACAAAACAAGCACCTGCAAAACATACACATAAATACACAAAAACATATTCGGAGGCACTAGGTACAAATCTGAAAAAGAAACAGTGCCCTCCAAAACAGACAAGGAAGCAACCTGCACCTCCAAACACAAGCCAGAAAACACATAATTCACCTCAGCAGTGTGCCTCACGACAACCCCTAAGGCAAAAAGTACAGTTTTGTACCTACCATAAATGTAGATGTTCGAGGATCCACATTGCTGCAGTCCTAACTATTGGGTAGTCCGCTGTCCAGTCGGCCCGAATACCAGAGTATATGGCTGACGTCGGTCAGGGCGCATTAGACTGACGTCAGTACGTCAGGGTACTAATGCGCATGACCGACGTCATATCCTCAGTCTTTTCTTGCCCCAGATGTCAGAAGACCCTAAAAAGACAAGGCCCAATATACCTGCACCAGAAATATGTACAATATATACAAAAATATATACAAAAATATCAGCATATAACCTCACCTACACAACCACCCCTAAACACAGAGGGAAGGAGGGAGGGTAAATTGGACTGCAGCAATGTGGATCCTCGAACATCTACATTTATGGTAGGTACAAAACTGTACTATGTTCCTCATTCCACATTGCTGCAGTCCTAACTATTGGGTAGAATCCCAAAGCAGAGGTAAGGGAGGCTGGCAAATCATAAAGAAGCAGGAGCTGACAACATGCCTTGCAAAATAGCTGTGGCAAAACCAGCCCTAGACTTAGAGTAGAGAGGAAGGTGATAATGCTTAGAGAAAGTATGCACTGAACTCCAAGTAGCTGCCTCCAAAATATCCTTAGTTGCCACCCCTTAGAAATGCTGTTGAAGTGGCAGTAGCCCTAGTGGAATGAGGCCTAATCCCAGCTGGAATCTCCTTGCCATGATGGGAATAACAAAAAGCAATGCAAAACCCAATCCACCTAGAAATAGTTTGTTTTGACACAGGCTTGCCCTGCGAACTCAAAGCAAAAGAAACAAACAACTGCTGAGACTGCCTAAAATCCTTAGTCCTGCTTAAATAATAACGCAATTGCCTATGTACATCTAAAGTGTGCAAAATCTTTTCCCCTTTATTTTGGGGTCTGCATAAAAGTAGGCAAATGAATAGTTTGGTTTAAAGCCACACTAGAAACCACCTTAGGCATAAAGGAAGGATTAGTACGTAATGATACCCTATCCTTATGGAAAATCAAAAGGGCTCTACTGCCATAAGGGCCTGCAACTCAGACACCCTTCTTGCAGAAGTAATAGCCAACAGAAAAGCAGTCTTCCATGACAAGTATTTCAATTCAGCAGTAGCCGCAGGCTCAAAAGGTTGTAGAGTAAGTTTTTCCAACACAAAATTGAGATCCCAAGCAGGAGTAGGAGCTCTCGTGGGGTCTTATATTCTTTGCCCCTCTAAGAAACTGCTTGAACAAAGGATGCGAAAACAATGGTGGGTCACAATCATAGTGAGCTGAAATTGCTGCAGCATGAATCTTAATGGAAGAGAAGGACAAACCTTTGTCCAATAACTCAGTAAGATATTGAAGAGCCACATTCAAATTAGGCTCAGAAATCTCCAAATTCTTTGCCGTACTCCAAAATAAAAACCTCTTCCATTTTTCTGCGTACACTTTCCTTGTACTAGGTCTTCTAGCTTCCATAATCACATTTAAAACTTGTTGAGGAAGTTGAGACCTGCTGTGTTTCAACACAGAATATGCCAGGCTGTTAGATGAAGTGAGTGAAGCTTGACATTGAGCAGATGACCGTCCTTCTGAGATAACAGATGTGGAATCAAAGGTAAAGGCCATGGAGGCTTCCTTACCAGACTCCGTAGTAGTGGGTACCAGTGTTGCCGAGGCCAATCTGGAGCTATTAAAATCATCCTTGGCTTGTCTTGTCTGACCTTTAAGAGCACCTTTGGAAGAAGAGGCAGAGGTGGAAAGGCATACACATGAAGATTTTTCCAACTGAAAGAAAGAGCATCCACTTTCCAAGCTGTGTGATGAAACCCTTTGTGCAAAACTTTGGCAGCTGGTGGTTTAGTGGAGAAGCGAACAGATCTATGTCTGGAGTTCCCCATGACACTGTCAATTTCTGAAATACATGAAGATCCAGTTTCCACTCGTGGGGATCCATGATTTGTCTGCTTAACACATCTGCTAAGGAGTTCTGTGCTCCGGCAGAAACCTTGCCTGAAGAGTTAGTTGCAAGCTGAGCGCAGTCTCCCATAAAATCATTGCTTGCCTGCATAGAGGATAAGAATGTGTTCCCCTTGTTTGTTGATGTACCACATGACAGTTGTGTTGTCTGTTAGAATCAACACCTGCCCTGGAAGAAGTAACTCCTTGAAAGCCATTAATGCAAACTGGACTGCTAACATCTCCTTCATGTTGATATGTAGATGCTGTAGTCTGGCAGGCCACTTGTCTTGTATCCACTTTCCATTTAGATGAGCTCCCCAAGCAATGTCGAGGCATCTGTCATTAAAATCTGACTCGCCTCTGGCGGGTCACAGAGAGTCCCTTGTTTAGGTGACATTCCTGAGCCCACCACAAAAATTCTTTTGAAGGCAAGGTATTATTTGAATGACAGTGTCCAAATCCTGGCAGTGCTGTGTCCATACATTTTGAGATACCATTGCAGCTTCCTCATATGCAGTTTGGCATTGGGAAGCACCAGAATACAAGATGCCATGAACCCTAATGCTTGAAGGACTGTCCTTGCAGTCAGCACGGACTGATGAGATAGTTGATGGAAGTAAAGGGATAGACTCTTTTGTTTGTCCGGGGTTAAAAAGGCCATCTGGGCTGCTGTATTCAGTCTCACACCCAGAAAGCACATGTCTTGAGAGGGTACTAGACTGGACTTTATTTCGTTCACAGAATACCCTAGGCATCTTAGCACTGCTATAACATATTCCAGATGCTGTAGAAGGTCTTCCTTTTCTTGAGCCAGAATCAGGCAGTCGTCCAAGTAAGGATAGATTTGAATTCCTTTTAGCCTGAAGTAAGCTATCACTGGAGCCAGAACCTTTGTGAATACTCTGGGCAGTAGATAAGCCAAAGGGCAATGCAGAGAACTGATAATGAGAATTTCCAGCTCGAAAACGCAGATACTTCCTGCAACTTAGTCTTATAGGCACATGAAGGTAAGCTTCCTTGAGATCTAAAGTTACCATCCAGTGATCTTTGCCCAGCAGAGGTAAAAGCTGTTGTAACGTCAACATCTTGAACTTTGGAATGTCCAGATAAGTGTTGAGGATAGATAAATCCAAAATTGGTCTCCACGTGTTCCCCTTCTTTGGTACTAGGAACAGGCGAGAATAAAATCCTAGGCCCCTTTCCGATACAGGGACTGGCTGAATGGCCCCTATTTGGAGTAACAGAGAAATTTGCTTGTGAGCCTCTTTCCTTTGTGGAGGAGGAACGTCTGGCATGCCTTTGAAAGGGGCAATGTATGGAAATAAAACCTGTAACCGTGGTGAATGATATCCAACACCCATCTGTCTTGAGTGATTAAATCCCAATTTTCTTTGAAAAGAGACAGTCTTCCTCCCAAAGGAGCTGCCAGACGAGAATCTACTGGCAGCTGAAAAGGCAGGTCATTGGGTCTGTTTACGAAAGGACTGACCCCTGCCCTCACCAGAAGTCTGAGCAGGTGAACTCCTGTTCTAGGCCTAAAAGAACCTTGAGCTCTGCCCCTACCACGTCTAGACCTACCCCTAGACTGGGAATCATAAGCAGGATATGTCCATCCCTTAGTAGGCCAATTTCTACTAAACTTGGTGGCTGCACCTGCAAAAATCTTTAACAGTTTGCATAGACTTAGCTTTGTCCTCCATTTTCTTTAAAACTGCTTCCACAGGCGAACCAAACAACACATCAGACTGTAAAGGAGCATCCAAAATCCTTGTCTTAACATGCTCAGCTAAATTCTGATCCCTCAACCAGGCATGCCTGCGAAGAACAGAACTAGTGGCAGCCACCCTCGAGGAGGCCTGTACAGCATCAAAACCACATTGCAAAGAATGCTTACCCACTTGTTCAGACACATGAACTAAATCCAGCAACTCTTTACACTCAATACCTTCCGCCAAAGCATCCACCTTAGATTTCAGTTGTGAAAGGAGATAATTTTGATATTTTAGCATGTGAAACTGACAATTCAACGCCTCATGGCTAAAGTGGAAGAAGTATACACTTTCTTTCCCCATCTATCCAAAGCCCTTGCCTCTTTATCAGTGGGAACAGGGTTTTTAACCACAGAGGCCTTAACACCTTTAGGTCCCTGAGAAACAGTTTCCGGGTCTGCCCTAGGACTCTTAAAAAGATACTTATGAGCTTCAGGCACCCTATAGTACCTATCAGGTTTAACAGGAGCAGGAGGTAAAGAATCAGGGTTCAGGGAAGCCTCTGCAAAAACATCTTCCACCACATTCAACACAGGAGGTATAGCTAAGGGCCTATGCTGGGGTAAACAAGAATTCCCTAAGCCTTTTCCTGGAATCAGAGTAATCCTGGCCTTCCCATTTAAAGTGCTCCCTCATGGAATGCAGAGTCTCTGAAAATGAGAAATCCTCAGGAGGAGAAGCTGTAGGAGTGGAATCATCCACATCAGAATCAGAATAAGGAGGATACTCCTGCAAATCTTCCATGAAGACTCAGAAGCCTCTGAACACTGTTCAAAACTATCAAACTCAGGTTCCACCCTAGGCCTCTTATCAGGAGGGGCATAGAACCTCTAATCATAGTAATCAAATCTTCTGCCATTTTAAGCATATGTTTCTTAGGCACAGAACCTGAAGTGCTAGGAGAAGCCCCCACTGAAGCTAAACTTGGCCTACCTCTCAAAGAAGTTTTGGAAACAGAAGGAGAGGCTCTAACTCCCTTGGGAAGAGAGGGAAGAACAGTTACCTGAGAAGCCCCCTCAGCCTGGCCTACCTCCTGAGAAGGCACATCCTGTAACAGTAAAGTCTCTGCCTGAGACTCCAAAGAAACTCCTGGCAAAACCTCTGGCTCCACTGAGCCTTCTAAAGAACCGACGTCCAGGACTGCCGGTTCATCAACCCTAGGCTTCGCTGTTTTGTCCTTGCGCTTCTTGGACGAAGCGGGCGTCAGAGCATCCGACGGCATTTTATAATTGCAACGCTTCCCAAACACTAACCTGGCACAATCTAACCTTCTCTTAATAGTGCGTTTGTTAAACCTAGCACAAGAGCGGCATCCAACAACGTCGTGCTCAGGCCCTAAACAAGGTATACACAAGGTATGGTAATCCCTATGAGGTATCTGTTTCCCACAAGAAATACAGTTATTCACTTTTTCTGACATCCGGTTAAATACTGAGGCAAGAAAAAAACAAAATGTTCCAACGGGTACTTAGCCAACTCTGATTCGGTCTGAAACTCCGACTTCAGAAAATTTCAGAACGCCAACCTGCACTCGCAAAACTGCTTCTGCATCGGACCATGCGGCAAAAAAGACTGAGGATATGACGTCGGTCATGCGCATTAGTACCCTGACGTACTGACGTCAGTCTAATGCGCCCTGACCGACGTCAGCCATATACTCTGGTATTCGGGCCGACTGGACAGCGGACTACCCAATAGTTAGGACTGCAGCAATGTGGAATGAAGAACATCACCATACCCAACACACTAGTAATAGGAGACTCTCTAGTAAGGCACACAGATGTTCCACTCACCAGGCTGAACAAGAAGGTTACTATCAGCTGCCTGTTGGGTGCTAGGATCCGCCACATAACACAGACACTTAGGTCACTCCAGAACAAGTACAAGTATGATGCTGTCATTGTACATGTTGGTGTGAATGATCTAAGAAGTACCTCTCTGGACTACATGAAAAGAGACATTGAGGAGCTCTCTGATCATATAGCCCAAGCTGGTATGACCCTGACCTTGAGTAGCATACTACCTTCACCTAGAAGGATACCACAATACAAAGACAAAATGATCAATTTCAACAATTGGCTAAGCTTCTGGTGTCATTCTAAGGGGATCCAGTGTCTGTCTGCCTGGGATGACATGATAGACAAGCCTCGCTGTTTTGCCAGAGATGGCTTGCACCTGTCACCCCTAGGCTTTCGAATGCTGGTCAAGGCTCTTGCCATCCCCATAGTGCCTTTTTAGGCAATGCTCAAAGGACAAACCAACCACCGTAACCAGCACAGGTAACCAAAAACTAAGGGTAATGCTACTCAACGCCAGAAGTCTCAACCTCAAAATGCAAGCACTCGAGGCACTCCTCAGTATGGAGAAAATTGATGTTTGTGCAGTGACAGAAACCTGTTTCAAGGCTCCAGAGAGCACCCCAGCACTACCAGGTTACAATTCATATCATACCTTCCGGCCTCAGTTACTGGATCGCAGTACAAAGGGTGGAGGTGTATCCATATTCATCAAGGATACCCACATCTCCAGGTTAGTGGCACAGCATGATGCCCCAGAGATCATCCATGCGCAACTATCAGCAGGCAAAACCACATTTCAAGTTGTAGCTTGTTATAGATCGCCTACCATGTCCCAAGATGCTCACTCAGCATTCCTTGAGACATTGGAAAATATAAAGGTCCTACCCAACACCATATTTTTGGGTGATTTCAACTATCCTGGTATAAACTGGGTGAACTACCAAAGTTCTAACTCCTATGCCCAGCGGTTCATAGAATTTATAAATTCAAATGCCCTCAAACAACTGGTATGTTCTCCCACTAGAGGGGTCAACATATTGGATTTAATCATCACAAATATGGGCACCCATTGTACCACACCCGTTATCACTCCCTGTCTGGTCAGATCAGACCACAAACTGATAACCCAAGACATACTCACCCCTTCACCTCCCCCAGTCAAAGAAACCATTGTAAAAAACCTTTCCAAAGCAAACTTCAAACTACTTGCGTCAGTGGAAAGCTTCACTATTCCCTTGAAGAAGGATAATGATATCCAGGATGCAGAATCCTACACCAAGGCACTTTATATACATCTTCAGGATTGCATGGACTGTGCTATCACAAATAAAACCTAGACTCCTTCCTCAAGCAAGAAGAAACCAGTCTGGTGGACCCCGGCCTTAAGCAAACTATACAATAAAAGGAGGAGACTTATACAAAGAAAGGCCAAATCTCAAGTAGAAATAGCTTCCCTGATCAGCTTTAGTAAGAAATTGAGGGCCCTCATCAAGTCAACTAAAGCCAATTTTGAAAAGAAAGTTGCCAAGGATAACCACAAGGCCTTCTATGGTTAAGTCAAAAACCTAAATGGCAGCACTCAGGTCTGTTCTGAGCTAGTTCAAAATGGAACAAAATACACTGACCCCACTGACATTGCCAACATTTTGGCTGACAGGTTCAGTGCAAATTCCCCGCCCCCCCCCCCCCCCCCACCACCACCTACAGGGCCTATTACTATTCCAGGGGATTGTGTAACTCCAGTTATTACTGATACGTTGGTTAATAAGGCTCTATCTAAAGCTAAAAACACTGCCTCCATGGGACCAGATGGTGTTCCAGGCTGTGTCATATGCGAGCTCCAAAATGAATTAACCCCGCATCTGAATATCCTGTTCAGTCTCAGCCTCTCGGCAGGATATGTGCCCATAGAATAGTGCACAGCAACGGTGGTTCCAATGCGCAAGGGTGGGCCTACAACCGACCCTGGGAACTACCGACCAATAAGCCTGACCAGTCTGATCTGTAAGGCAATGGAGCAAATCATTATGGAACTCATAAATGGAGAGATTGGGAACCTCCAAACACTTGACCCCACACAGTTCGGCTTCGTCAAGGGCAGATCATGCCTCCTGAATCCCATGGACTTCTTTGAGACAGTTACTCAGGATATAGATAAGGGAAAGGAGGTACACACAGCTTACCTTGACTTTGCTAAAGCATTTGACACCATTCCCCATTCAGGTATTATTGATAAACTCACCAACCTGGGCATAAACCCTTATGTCACAAGATGGATCGCAAACTGGCTCTCAGACAGATCCCACAAAGTAAGAGTAGCAGGATCTATGTCCGAATCCAGACCATTAATGAGCGGTGTGCCTCAGGGCTCCATCCTGGGGCCCCACCTGTTTGGCATATACTTCTCAGAAGTACAGGCAAGCACTGAAGAGCTGTGGCTGACCATGTTTGCAGATGACTGCAAACTGGGTGCTATAATAGAGTCTCCGGCCGACATGGATATCCTCCAGAAGGGCCTTAACGAGACTGATGCATGATGTCAAAGCCATAGTCTCAAGCTAAATGCTAAAAAATGTGTAGTAATCCCCTTTGGAAAAAACAGAGTACCCACGAACTACCACATAGGAGGTAACCCCCTGAAATCTGAAGTAGTAATAAGGGATCTAGGGACCCAAGTAGATAGTCAGCTTTCCTTTGATAACCATGTTGCCAAGGTGGTTAGAAAATCCTTCTATGTGACCGATCTGATCACGAAAGGGTTCGCATCAAGATCTAAGGATGTAGTGGTGCCCCTCTAGTCTTCCCTCATCAGACCCATTATTGAATACAATGCACCAATTGGAATGTACCTGGTTAGGCATCTCCAGCAGCTGGAGAGACCACAGAGGTACCTCACTAAGAGGATTACTGGCCTCAAACAGTTGCCCTATGCAGCACGATTGAAAAAACTAAGGCTTTTCTCTGTTGCATACCGCATTCTCAGAGGCGATCTCTGTCTAACATACAGAGCCATGTCCAACCCAGAACTGCTGAACATGCTCCATCTTAGCAAAACCAAATCCGCTCGAGCTACACGCTCTAGGGATATAAACCTCAGCACAACAATGAACAGAACATGCTGGAGGGATAGATTCCCTTCGCAAAGCCTTCCCTTGCTATGGAACAAGGTCCTGATCTACATAAGACAGAGCCCCTCACTATCACTCTTCAAGAGGAACCTTGACGAGTGGATGTGCAACAGAAAGTTCACACCAGGGATCATACCAACAGCTCTACTAGATAGGGGCCAAGGGTACTAGCTGCTAGATCAAGGGCCTAGGGAACTAACCAAAGGGGCGGTGAATACCGCACAATGTGGCTGGGCTAATATATGCCTTCGGGCAGATAGCCCAGTATCTACCTATGAACCTAAGTCTGTGGATCACCAAAGAGCCTGTTGTCTGCTTCTCATTGTGGGATGGGTGATACTGATTTGCTTTGGGTGAGAAGCAGCAGCAAAGGAGCATTTCATCTCAGCAACAAGAAGCTGTGGTGAGACCAGCATTAGTAGTAGCCAGGCAGTAGCCATTCAGGTGACTCGCCACCTTCATCATTCTAGACAAGCTAATTCTCTCTTTTTAGTAAATGCTGCTGGATTTCTTGCTGTCTGACCAAACTTCAGAATATCTACCTAAATACTTCATCCATGTATCTTCAGCATCTATTTATTAGTTTCCCCTCAAGTGTTTGGTAGTGCTCTGCATAGACATGGACACTTTGAGTTGACATTTTTCCTGTAAAAGCATCATTGAAATGTCATCATTAGTTAGTTGCACACAGCACAATTAGTTTGCAGTGACAAGCATTGCCCCCAGAGCTGCAAGATGGATACTTCTAACATTACTTTATATTCTCACTTCAACTGTCTAATCAATAAAAAAGTGTCTGTTGCCATGGATATGAACTTTTCCAGCATCTCTGTTACCAGCTTGGTGAATATGGGCAATGTAGAAATTGTCTTGTGTTTACGGAGGACCAGTTAATTCTCAAACAAATTGAGATGGTATGTGAGAGATGTATTTCCACAATGTCACTGGAAGCAAAGTTCTCATGTAAAAGCACTCCTAATGTCAATAAGGCGGGCATTAGTACACACGCTGCACACATCATACACAATTTAAAGTGAACATATAGAGCCACATATGCTGAGATACTTAAATGTAACCTTTCTAAACTCCAAAGACCTCCTAGGCGAAGTACACATAACAAATACTCTCAGCAGCCTGGAATGCATACTTTAATAATAACACCCACTTCAACACATACAGCGACATCTCATGGAACCCATAAGAGGCAAGCCACCACTCCATTGTCAGATACACTGATGTCCCTCTCACCACGCTGAGTAAGGAGAAAGTCAAAGTCAGTTGCTTATCAGGGGCCAGGATCCACCACGTTACTCACTCACTCAGGTCACTGGACCACAAGTACCAGTATGACAAAGTCATAGTCCATATGGTTGCAAATGACCTGAGATGTACCGCCCTAGCCTATATGAAGAGAGACATCATGGACCTCTCAGAATGCATGTCCCAGGCGGGTAAGGAGCCTAATTGAGCAACATTTTCCTTCTTCAATGTGGAAAAAGATGACTGACACTAATAATTGGCTTAGTTTCTGGTTTCATTCTAAGGAGGTGCAGTATTTGTCAACATAGAAGGAGATGGTCAACAGACCATGCGCTGCTTTGTCAGGGATGGTCTGCACCTCTCCCCTCTAGGCTTTGGAATATTAGCTAAAACATCGTCCTCCCCTATAGTGCCTTTTTTAGGCAATGCTGAACTGAAAGTACTTCCAACACAGCAAATCAAAACCAAGACAATCTAAAGGTGTTACTCTTTAATCCTAGGAGTCTAAAAAAAAAACTGCACTCCTTAGAAGCACTGTTCACCCTACAGAATGCTGACATCCATGTGGTCCCTGAGACATAGTTTAAAGCTGTGAACAGCACACTGATACTATAAGGTTATAATGCCTTCCGCACATTTATACCAGCTACTACACAGACACGGACTAAAGGTGGAGGTGTCTTGATTTTCATCAAAAATAAATATACCTCAAGGTTAGTCAAACAGGAGAATACACTTGAGCTTCTCTATATTCAGATCATCATAGGCAATTTGCCATTACATTTCCTTGCACGCTATAGGTCCCCCCTATGATCCAGGAAACCCCTGCCATGTATTTAAACTTACTGGAAACACTCCTCATTCTATCCAGTACCATATTCTTGTGCACTTTAATTACCCCACTATTACCTGGAAATTATACACAACACCAAAATTACAGGCATAGAGATTCCTGGATTTTGTAAACTCCAAAAGGGCCTCATAGAAACAGACAACTGGTGTCAGAGCCATGACTTCAAGCTAAACGCCAAAAAGTGTATAGTCATCCCCTTTGGCAAAAACAAAGTGCCCACAAATTACCACATAGGTGGTAATCCATTAAGTACAGAAGAAGTAATTAGGGACCTGGGGACCCAAGTTGATAGCAATCTCTCATTTGACAACCACGTGGCCAAAGTGGTTAGAAGAACATTTTATATAGCCCACCTAATCATGAAGGGATTCACATCTAGATCAGGGGAGGTCATCATGCCTCTTTGCTCATCCCTCATCAGGTCCATAATTGAGTACAATGCCCCTTTTGGGATGTACCTTACCAGACGCCTGCAGCAACTGGAAAGACCCCAAAAGTACCTCACCAAGAGGATCAAAGGGCTCAAACAGATGCCATATGCTGCCAGGTTAAAGAAACTCCAGCTCTACTCAGTGGCATACCGCCTGCTCAGAGGCGATCTGTGCTTGACGTATAAAGCCATGTCCAACCCAGAATTAATGGACATGCTGCACCTCAGAAAATCCATATCCCATCGAGCTACACGCTCGAGAGACATGAACCACAGCACTGAAATAAATAGGACATGCTGGAGGGACAGATTCATAACCCAGAGGCTCCCTTCACTTTGGAATAAAATCCCAGTCCAGGTTAGGCAGAGTCCCTCATTGACTCTCTTCAAGAGGAATTTTGATGAGTGGATGGGAGATTGTAGGTTTACCCCGGGTATCACTTCTGTGTCACTGTTAGACAGAGGCACAGTATACTAACCTCGAAAAAGGGCATAGCAAAATTAATTTAAAATGGGTGGCGAAAGCCAAACACACTCTGGCTAGGCTTATAAATGCCCTTGGGCAGATAGCCTAGTATGAACAAACTCCCTGGACCAGATGGTCAATACACCAACCAGGGTTGCAATCATACTGGATATAGTCCTCACTATTATGGGACAGGGCTGCACACCTCCTAGCGAAATGTCTTCTTTGGTAAGATCAGACCACAAAATGGTCTCCTCTGGAGTGAGACTAAAATTTTGAACCCCAGCTAACCCTGGAATATTTAGGAACTACTCTAAGGCTAACTTCCTACTATTGGTGATAACCTGGCAAAATTTCAAGCCTCCACAAACTCTGAGAACTCTGCTGCTTACACAGACTTGCTCACATAAATCCTATACATGCATGTTAATAGCTGCATAGTGGCAGCTATACTCACCAGGAAGAAGTACAGAACTAACTCAAAAACAAGCCACCCCGGTGGAATCACATCATCAATAAGCTGTATAACAGAAAGAAGTTAACCATAGCAAAAATTAAGACGTGTAGCACCCAGCAGGATAAAAGCATTATCAGTAAACCAAACAAACAATTCGGAGGACAAATAAAGTCTATAAAAGCCATATTTGAGGTAAATTTGGTCTCTCGGGCCAAGGACAAACACAAGACATTCTTACCTATGTCTGCAGCCTTAAAGGCAATGGAAAATTGCTTGCAGAGTTCATTGTTAATGAAACCATCTATACTGAGCCAGAAGATGTGGCAAACGCACTTGTGGACAAAGTCAGCCCCAACTTTATCCCTCTCTCCTCTCAATCTTCCCTCAGGAAATACCATCAAATATTACCCCCCATGCTATCACTATGGAACAGTTACTTAATGCTCTACAGCCAAGAACACTGCATCAATGGGCCCAGGCAATATGCCAGGATGCCTTCTAAATAATATGAAACGTGACCTATCTGGTCCTCTGGAATTGCTGTTTAACAGTATCCTCCAAAAAGACCTTGTGTCTCATGAATGGAGAACAGCATCATTCATCACTCTACAGAAAGCTGGGCCATCTACAGACCCTTGAGTCCAGAGATCTACAAGTCTCACTAATCTCATATGCAAAACCCATGGAAAGAATTATCATTAAAATGATCAATAATGATATAGAAAACCCTACGGACACTGGACCCAACCCAATTTGGTTTCCTCAGGGGCACGTCATGCCTACTCAACCCGGTGGACTTCTTCAAGGTGGTCACCAAAGCAATGGATGAGGGCAAAATGGTTCACACTGCTTACGTTGACCTGGTAAGGGCATTTGACACAATACCCCACTCGGCATTGTTAACAATCTCATGAAGTTAGATACAAACCCTTATGTCACCCAGTGCATAGCCAAGCTAGCTCGTAGACAGGACACTGGAAGTTAGAATTAGGGAATCCTCTGCTACAAAAGAGGCCAGTCACAGCCCAAGTCCTGCAGGGATCAGTCTTAGGATGCTGCTTTTTGTCATTTACTTCTCTGATGTCACGGCTAATGTCAAAGGCCTCTGGTTGACTAAATTTGCAGATGATTGGAAATTAGAAGCTGACATTGAATCCCCCACTGACACAAATGTTCTTCAGGAAGGGTTGACACAGGCAAATAACTGGTGCCAGTGCCATGGACTAAAAACTAAATGTAAAGAAATGTATAATAGCATTCTTTCAGAAGTCATCCACACCTGGTAGCTATCATGCTGACAACACACCCATAAGAGCTGACCTAGTAGTCAGCAACTTGGGGATACACATAGACAGTAATATAGCCTTTGACCATAATGTGTGTACAGTAGTGAGAAAACTGTTCTGTGTTGTGCAACTTATAAACAAAGGTATGGCAACTAGGTCCTAGGAAGTCATTGTTTCACTGTATTTGGCATTCATTAGACCTGTCATTGAGTACAAGTGAAAAACTTTTCAAAAGCAGACTTCACATTACTTAAGACCGAGGTGGAAAGGTTCACAGCCCCCATGCTAAAGAACAATGCTGTCCAAGCTGCTGAATCCCTCACAAAGACACTCTATGAGCACCTACAAGAATGCATGGATCATGTTATCCCAAGCAAAACCAAGACTCACTCCTCCAAGAAAAGGAAACCAGTCTGGTGACCCTTGCCATAAACAAGCTATACAATAGGAGGAGGAAACTAGTACAGAAAAGAGTAAAATCCTAAGAGGGAAAGACATCCCTTATCAGTATAAGCAAGAAACTACACTCCCTCATAAAATCATCCAAGGCTAGCTTCAAAAGAAGAATTGCCAAGGACTCCAAAGATAACCAAAAACCGTTCTTCAGCTAGGTCAAGAACCTAAGTGGAAACTCTCAGATCTGCTCTGAGTTAGTGCAGAATGGCACAAAATACATTGAACTGACTGATATTGCCAACATTCTGGCAGACAGGTTTAGTGCAAACCTCACCCCCCTCTCACCCCCTAAAGTGCCCATAACCATACCAGAAGAATGTAGAGTCCCAGCAATCACTGACACACAGGTTAAAACAGCCCTATCCAAAGCCAAAAACACGGCTTCAATGAGACCGGACGGTGTCCCAGGCTGTTTCTTACATGACCTCCAAAATGAACTAACCCCTCACCTAAACACACTGTTCAAACTTAGCCTCTCTACAGGCCATGTACCCATAGACTAGCGCACAGCAACAGCTATCCCGCTCATCAAAGGTAGAGCCACAATGGACCCTGGGAACTATCGCCCTATAAGCCTGACTAGCCTGGTCTGCAAGGCTATGGAGTGCATCATCATGGAAATCATTAACAGAGTCATTGGGAACCTCCAAACATTGGACCCTACCCAGTTTGGATTTGCTCATGCCTCCTAAACCTGGTGGACTTCTTTGAGACAGTTGCCAAGGCTTTAGATGAGGGAAAGGAGGTCCACACAGCCTACCTATACCTCGCAAAGGCTTTCAACACCATTCCCCTTTCTAGTATTATAGACAAGCTCACCAGCCTGAACATAAACCCCTATGTCATGAGATGGGTTGCCAATTGGCTCATGGATAGAACCCACACAGTGAGAGTTGCAGGGTCTAGGTCCGACTCTAAACTGGTTACAAGTGGCATCACCCAGGGCTCAGTCCTGGGACCCCTCCTGTTCGGTATATACTTCTCAGAGGTACAGGCAAACACAGGAGGACTATGGCTGACCAAGTTCGCAGATGACTGCAAACTGGGGGCCATAACTGACTTTCCAGCTGATACAGACATCCTCCAGAAGGGACTCACTGAGATGGATAACTGGTGTCAAAATCATGGCCTCAAGCTAAATGCCAAAAAGTGCATAGTCATCCTCTTTGGAAAAAAACAAAGTACCCATAAACTACCACATACGTGGTAGTCCCCTAAATACAGAAAATATAATAAGGGATCTGGGATCCCAAGCAGATAGTAACCTCTCCTTTGAAAATCATATTGCCAAGGTGGTTAGAAAATCCTTCTATGTGGCCCACCTAATCACAAAAGGGTTTGCATCTAGAACAAGAGAGGTTAGTGTGCCCCTTTACTCATCACTCATCACACCCAGCATAGAGCACAACGCCCCATTTTGGATGTACCTTACAAGACACCTGCAACAGCTGGAAAGACCACAGAAGTACCTCACCAAGAGGATTACTGGCCTCAAACAGATGCCCTATGCAGCCTGACTGAAGAAACTCCAGCTGTACTCGGTTGCATACCGCTTACTCAGAGGTGATCTCTGCCTGACATACAAGGCCATGTCCAACCCAGAATTGATGGACATGTTCCACCTAAAAAAAATCCCAAATCCCAGAGAGCCACACGCTCTAGGGATATAAACCTCACAACAACGATAAATAGGATGTGCTGGAGGGATAGATTCCTGTCCCAGAGACTTCCCATGCTTTGCAACAGGATTCCAATCTACATTAGGTAGAGCCCCTCACTAACACTCTTCAAGAGAAACCTTGACGAGTGGATGGGAAACAGAAAATTTACCCCGGGGATCACTGCAGTGGCTCTGCTGGGCAGAGGCACAGGGAACTAATGGCTCTGCTGGACAGAGGCACAGGGAACTAATCTAAGGGAGAGGCGAAAGCCAACACATTTGGACTGGGCTTATAGATGCCCTCGGGCAGATAGCCTAGTACTCACCTATGAACAATGCCCTCTTTGGTAGGTACCTACCTAACCAGACATATCCAACAACTGGAACGTCCACACAGGTTTCTCACTAAAAGAATACAGAGCATAAGTAACATGTCCTATGCAGACCACCTTAAGGCAGTATTCTCTGTATTCAGTCTCCTACAGGCTGATGAGAGGAGATCTATACCTGGCATACAAGGCATTGTTAGACGCCACTTTGATGGACCTTCTGCATATCTGCAAAACAAACAGCACCAGAACTACCTGTTTTAAAGATTTAACCTTAACTGTGATATAAATAAGATCTGCTGGAGAGACAGGTATGCATCCCAGAGACTACTACTTCTCTGGAACAGGCTCCCCATCCATGTGAAGCAGAGTTCCTCCCTGTCCGAATTCAAGTGTAACTTAGACAATTGGATGGGCACCAGGAAATTTATCTGTGGTTTGGCACCTATTTCTCTACTGGACACAGGCATCCTGTAAAAGGTTCATCTCCCTGAGCCCTGCTTGTAAATGTTTCATCTCCCAAACCCCTGCTTACACTTATCAAGGGGTCAAAAACTTGCCAGAGATTTGAGATACATGGCATGGCTAGGCTTAAAAATGCCCTTGTGGTCATTAGCCTAGTAAACACTTATGAACCTATGGATCTATACCTCATACAGTGCTGACATACAGGGCAATGGTAGGATAGTGCTCATGGTTTCAGGGTTTAGTCCCAACAATTATGGTTTCCAGGTTGAGTCTCAACTTCCCTTTACTGCTTGTGTTGACTCTGTAAGCAATGTTCTTTTCTACACAGGTTTTTTCAAGGTACTTTGGTTTCTTCCCACATCTCAAAAACATGGTTGAATGAAAAGGTTCACAAATGGTAGCTCAAGCCCTGCTCCATGGCTCAGATGGTTAGAGTTGACACTAAAGCACTTCCTGGTTGGTTATCAAGGCTATTTTTCATTTGGTAGTGGAGTGTTCTTTAGTGGGATGTGCCATTTGGCATGGAAATGCACTGATGTCTCATACATACTCCACCCCTGTTAAAGATGTTCTTCCCCCTTATATCTAAAATTGTCAAATGCAACAGCTAGCCATATGATGCTCCACCCCCACACAAATCTTGCCCAGATGCGATAAAGGATAGTAATCTCACACAGATGAACCAATAAGGTGATCGTACCCTGGAGAGAGAGCAATGCTCATGGCAGCATTTCATTAGCTCCTACATGAACGGAACAAATAGGCTATCGGGAATACAAAAGAAGATCAGGGGCAAGAGGGGTGGAGGGGGGGGGGGGAGTCAAATGTAAAACTTTGCCTACTTACCCAGTTAACATAAAGAATGTAACTATACAATGGCTAAATTGTCAGACAAACCACTTGAGCTAACAACCAAAGCAATGCAGTTTGTGAGAGCACACCATTCAACTTTACTTAACTTTGCAGAACATTCCTGATCCTGTCTCATATTTTTGCTTTCAGGATAAATCATCAATGATTACAATCAGTCATTAATGCTGGTCATTCAAATGTTATGCTTTTTATGATTCAGAAGATGCGTGTTGATGCAAAACATGCTGTTCTACTAACTTTTTAAGTGAATTAGAGTTTAAAATTTTCCCAGATTGCTGGCCTTTGTCTCCCCATTACTTATGTCATTCTCCAGAATTCTTGAGCAAATATGTTGAGAGGTTTATTTATTTATTAATTTAGTTTGGTAAATGGGGCAGAGCACTGATCCAAATGTTTGTATTTTAGTCTCAGCCTAGACTAACAAACAACAGTAGACAAGAAAGTTAACAAGAAGACCAGCAAAATGTTGTGTGAAGATACCACAGAGCACAAAAACAGAAATAATTGAATCATACAAAGCATAAGGTGTAATAGGAAGGGATAATTAGTGTTAATAGGAAGGATGAAGGAGGTATCATAAAGAGAAAGAACACAAAGTAAGGACAGGGCATACATATTTCACTATATACAGTATTTACAATATGGTAAAAAAGATATCAACAAATTAATATATAAAAATAATAAAATTGGGAGACAAGATATTCAAAAGAGGAAAGGGGTAGTGGTGGATTATGTGATGTGTCTAATGAGAAAGCATTTGCATTCTGACCTGGACTTGAGATGACCTTTAAACTGAGCATGGAATGAGAGTTGAGAAGTAAGGTCTTTAAGATTTAGCAGGGGAGTTTCCGAAAGATTGGGGCATAGGACATACACATCATGGTAAGTGCACTGATGTCTGGTTCTGGGACAATGAAGACGAGGACCTAAGTAGTTAAGACTTCTTAGAATGTAACTGGGGCTTGACTGACTAGGCTAGGTTGGAAACAAGACAAGGACAAGACTTTTCTTTCAGAATAATGTAGACTTGGGATACAAGTAGAAGATTGGCACATTGTTGGAGAGGTAGCCATTTGGCTATATTAAGTGTGTGTGTGTGACTGACATTAGTGTGATTATAAGAGACATACTTGTCTCACTTTTTTGCACATGGAATACAAAAAATTATATTTTATTCTTATGCAAGAAAGTGAATTACAAAATATTAACAGTGCAAACTGAAAATGAGTGTCTGCATGCTTCACAAGGAAACTTTGCAATAATGACAAGACTATTGAAAATACTTTACTCATTTAGAGCAAACTGTTGTAACATCTAGACATATGGACATGACAAGAGTCAAGAATTAGCATCACCTCCCTCAGTGTCAGTCAGTCAGAAAGACAGCCTCCATGCAGTGAAATATCCCTGTCAGAAAGACAGTCTCCATGCAGTGAAATATTCCTGTCAGAAAGACAGCCTCCGTGGAGTGAAATATCTCTCTCAGAAAGACAGCCTCCATGCAGTGAAATATCTCTCTCAGAAAGACAGCCTCCATGCACTGAAATATCCCTGTCAGAAAGACAGCCTCCATGCAGTGAAATATCCCTGTCAGAAAGACAGCCTCCATACAGTCAACTATCTCTGCCAGAAAGACAGCCTCCATGCAATGAAATATCCCTGTCAGAAAGACAGCCTCCATACAGTCAAATATCCTTGTCAGAAAGACAGCCTCCATGCAGTGAGATATCCCTGTCAGAAAGACAGTCTCCATGCAGTGAAATATTCCTGTCAGAAAGACAGCCTCCATGCAGTGAAATATCTCTCTCAGAAAGACAGCCTCCATGCAGTGAAATATCTCTCTCAGAAAGAAAGCCTCCATGCAGTGAAATATCTCTCCCAGAAAGACAGCCTCCATGCAGTGCAATATCCCTGTCAGAAGGACAGTATCCATGCAGTGAAATATCCCTGTCAGAAAGACAGCCTCCATGCAGTGAAATATCCCTGTCAGAAAGACAGCCTCCATACAGTCGAATATCCCTATCAGAAAGGCAGCCTACATGCGCTGAAATATCCCTGTCAGAAACACAGCCTCCATGCACTGAAATATCCCTGTCAAGAAAGGCAGCCTCCATACAGTTGAATATCCCTGTCAGAAAGACAGCCTCCACACAGCCAAATATCACTGTCAGAAAAAGCAGTTTCCATGAGTAGAATATCCCCTTTCATCTCCACCCCAATCTTGTTGCGCCAATGCGCCATACACCTATCTAAAGCAAACTAAACTCTCCTCCATCTTGGTCTCCACAACCTGGGAATCCCTCCCCATATTCAGGAAATATCTACTTAAGCAAGCTCAGTGTAAATATTTCTGAAAATGAAATGTCACATAACCAAACAGACGACAACTCTGCCATCTTGTTATTGCTTTAAGGATCTCTCTCTGTTTATCTGAATCCATTGTTGTACAAATATGCCTTAAGTGTCATCAATAATTTATCATGTATTAGTGAACAAGACACACTAGACTATTTTTTTTTTTTTTAATATGTATTGAATAAAATTGTTTATACTATATATATATTAACTATATACTGTTACTTGCTTTTGTGTGTAATTTTGCACTCAGCCTGAGCCTGAAAATTTTCAATGGATCAGTGTCCTATCTTGGTTAAAAAATACATGCATATATAAATAAATAAAACAAGCACCCTTTATAGAAACACATGGTGTTAACTCCTATTTATTATTATTATTATTATTATTATTATTATTATTATAGTCATAATTAGCATATGTATTAACAATTCCTTCTAAAAAGTAAAAGAAATCTGTACTAGCTTACCTCCATGCATACATGCTTAACAGCTCTATAAACTGTTTGCAGTGTCTGACTTGGAAACAGATATTATGTTGTTTATCTACCCAGTAAGCAAAATAAAAAAAAAACAAAAAAAACTTTCTTGGCTTGCATGTTGCTCCATCTGTAACTTGTACCCCCACCCTCGAAGCATATGTTTCCCAAGAAAAGACTCACCATCTCAATGCATTATAGTTGCTCAGTCACAGCTCACTAGCAAGGTTGCCCCTGCCATCTCTGCAAGGGATACAAGCCCCTTCTATGTGCTTTGGTTAATTTGTGATGATGCCAACAAGCGCCCAGAATTCAACCTCTGCCAACCATCCAAACATAAACATAACAGTGATGTAGCTACACATCTCACTACACCTCAAGTATATAAACCTTACTGAAAAGCCAGGGTGAAATACGTTTTACTTGTATCTCATTTGCTTTCCTTACTAATTAGAGTAAATCTATGAAAATACTTCTGTACATATTGCTCACTATACATTAGACTACATTTTTATTAATCTGTTGGTTAAAATTTAGGTCCCTGGTTGTAAAACTGGTGGACACAGTGGACTTTCTTTGAAACAGGAGGCCCAGGACAATGGGGTCTCTAAAGGTTCAGTTAGTGAGGCAGAGATCTTCCATCTAAAGTCTGTTATACTCTGAATAAAGGGATAGACATTCCAGTCTCGCTCAGGGGACTTCTGGACCATGATTTTTTGTTAGGAACGTTTGAAGACTTTCTAATTGTTTTATATGCTTAGTGAGATGCATTCCAAATGGGGCATTTTACTTCATAATTGACCCAATCAATGCTTTGTATGAGGGAGTGACTACCTCCATAGACCTTATTGAAATTCCTTTAGCGATTAAATAAAAGGATTTTCCAACAACCTTTGTTACATGATGGCCAAAGGAGAGCATGCTATCAACCCAAGTCCCTGGGGCCCTAACTAGCTTTTGTTTTGTACAGGAATATTGTGTTGACATTATAATGAGGAAAGGAGATGTCTACCAAAAGTGATGACACTAAACTTCAGTGTTTAGTTTGAGCCCATTTTTGGTATACCAGCATTTTACAAGAGAGATCATTCCGGAGTGTTTGGATGTCATAGGATGACTTAACAACCCCCTGTTTGCAGTAATCTGTAAACTTTCTTAGCTATATGTATTGTCTCTCTGGTTGGTGAACAGAGATAAAAAATATCAAAAAGGAAAGGTCCCAGCACCAAGCTGTGGTGAACGATCATTAGAGAATGAGGATCACGTTCATACTTTCGGATAAGGCACCCTCAACTTGCACTGTGTGGATTCTGTCAGCCAGTTTGCTATCCATCTCATCACATATGGGTCAATGTTTAAAGCATTAGCTTTTTTATGATGCCAGCAAGGGAATGGTGGCAAAGGCCTTGTCCAGGTCAAGATACAATACATGCACTGCATGGCTAATACTTGTAGCCAGAATAAACCTTCTGAAGAAATTTACCAGAATAAATGCAGAGAATCTACTATTCATGAAGCCAGACTGCTGGGAGTCAAGTCTAACAAAGTTCTTGATATCACAGTTTAAGAGCTCAGTTATAATACATACCATGTCTTTACAGATTAGGGTTATAAGGCTGATAGATATGTAACTACCCGAGTCCACAGTAAGGTCACCCTTTTGAAGTGGCATCACCACCGCTGTTTGCCACTCATCAAGGAAAAAACAGTGGCTACACTTAAGTTAAACTGTTTGAGGACTGCATCTGCAAAGGCATGTTTAACACTATTAATTAACTAACCAGATATATTGTTAGGTCACACGCAGTAAGTATCTTTTGTCATGGTTAGCACTTTCAGTAAACAATGATTAGAGATGGAGGATTCAGATATTTTGGGGTTTTGAACAGAAGTTTCATGGGTGAAGTTGGAACTAAATGTGTATGCAAGGATACTAGCTATGACAATTTGGTGAGAGTAGGAGGCCCCATTACATATACGTCCTGAACAATTTTGGATATTGCTTTTTAGTTTTTAATGTAGGTTCATAGGTATATACTATGATAATGACCACCAGGGCCAAGTCTAGCCATGCAACCCAACTCAACTGTGTCCCTATCTATGATGAGCATTTATTAGGAGGGGGTATGTTAGTTTGGGCATTACTGCCTGCTTCTATCAGAGACAGACCTAGGATGAATTCCCAGCATCCCAATTATTAGTCAAGATTACTTTTAAATAGGGTTAGGGATGGACTCTGCTTCATATGGATGGAGAGCCTATTCCAGAGCATGAGGATCCTCTGAGACACATATCTGTCTTGTAATATATCATATTTACATCACAAGCAAAATTTAAATCCTTGGATCTAGTGTTCCTGATGCTGTTGGTTTTGTAGATATGCAAAAGGTCCATCAGAGCTGAATCCGAGGATGCCTTATGTGCCTGGCATAGCTCGCCTGCAAGTCACCTGTAGGAGACCGAGTATGGAGATTGTCTTATATGGATCACCATAAAGCACTGTGTGTTTATACCATGGATTCTCCTGGTAAGGAACCTTTGTGGGCATTCCAACTGTTACATATGTCTGGTCAGGTACATGCCACAGGGGGCATTATAAGCAATGATGGGTCTGATAAGGGCCAAATAAAGTGGCACTATGACTTCCTTGGACCTGGATGCTATGCCCTTACTTATGAGTTAGGCGACATAGAATGATTTTCTTACTACCTTGGCCACATGTTTGTCAAAAGCCAGATTATGGTCTACATATGTTCCCAGATTCCTGAATACTGGGTCAGCCTCTTAGGGGAGTCTTATCAATGTAGTAATTAGCCTGGGCAGCAGTTTTCCCAAAAGGCAGCATAATGCATTTCTTGACATTGAGTTTTAATCTGTGAGTTTGGCACATCTTGTAAGATGTTTGTGCCAAGGGGGGATTCTATTTGTAGTCACCTGTGAACTTGGTTAGCCAAAGACCCTTGACATTAGCCTTTACCTCAGAAAGGTAGATACAAAATATAAGTGGTCCCAGCACA
The DNA here is from genome assembly GCF_019279795.1 of Protopterus annectens. NCBI lineage: Eukaryota > Metazoa > Chordata > Ceratodontiformes > Protopteridae > Protopterus > Protopterus annectens. The sequence goes on along the minus strand of NC_056751.1, from coordinate 380,839,266 downwards.
GTAAAGAGCCCTGAGGTATCCCACTGGTGACCAGTCTCTTAGTGGAGGCTGTCTCACTAGTCCTAACTTCCTAGATCCTACTGTGAACCAGCTGGTAATCCAGCAAGTTATGCAGAGGTTTACACCAAGTTCAGTGAGCTTGTCAACTATACCCAAGTGGACTACTGTATGGAATGTCTCAGGTAGGTCCACATAGGCAATATGCACAATTTCCCCCTCATCCATTGCCTTGGTGACCTTCTCAAAGAAGTCCACCAGGCTTAATAGGCATGCCCCTCCCTTGACAAAGCTAAACTGTGTTGGATCCAGTGTCTGAAAGTTGCCTATGTTTTTGTTGATCATTTCCATGATAATTCATTCCATGGCTTTGCATATTAGACTACTCAGACTGTAAATCTGTAGTTTCTGGGGTCAATTAATAATCCACCCTTTTGAAGTGGGATAACAGTTACCATCCTCCATTCTCTTGGTATAAAGCCTGTTTTGAGGATGCAGTTGAAAAGTGACTCAAGTGGTCCTGACAGGTCGTGTTTCAGTCTATTTAGGCGGTATCCTAGGATACTGTCAGGGCCCAGTGAGGCTGTGTTTTGACCTTTGCAAGCGCTGCCAGGACCTGCTCCCTGTTAATAGATGAGGGAGGGGGGTTATGGCAGTAATTATATCATGGGAAGAGGTGGAGGGGAAGTAGTATTATCTTTGGCTTCAATGGCCATCCCAAGTTCATGGACTCATTTAGTGGAATAGTGCTCTGTTTTTTTTTAAATACTGTTTTTAACATTAACATTTAGAAGATGGACTTATTAAATAATTTAATGAGTTTCTTTCTTTTGTTGAACAGATTATTTGTGGTGGTGGACCACTGGTATGGTTTGCTTTTGAATTTACCATGATCCTTGGTTCTGGGAAGGACTGCTAGCTCCATGTATTTTTCCTAAATGGGAGTAGAATTCCTTAGTAAATCTATTTATTCATTCATTCATGCATTTGTCTGTTCACTTTTTGATGCCAACTTTATCCAATTCAGGGTTATGGGGAAGAAAAGACTGGCCCTGAAATACGAGGTCCACAGCAGTCAGCAAATGCTGCAATTAACACCTGTCAGTTGTAGGACGGACACACACACACACACACACACACACACACACACACACACACACACTACATAAACAAGGGGGCAATTTAAAAGATTACCATTTCATGACTCGCTTGTCTTAGATTCTCACTCATAAGCTTTCAAACGTTTTCTTTTGTACAAGGACTTAAAGCAAAGCTGCAAGTGGTACCAGTGATGCATAATGTTTGCAACTTGGAGTGCGTCAGTATGGTTTGTGATATAAAATGCTTGCAACTAGGATTGTGTTGGTGTGGTTTGTTTTCATGTATATAAATATATGATTGCCTATGTATAGTAAGTGATGGTTTAATAAAGATGTTTCTTGTTTAAAAAGGCAGGAATTGAATAATTTATGTAATATTGCTTAGGTTATATGATATAATGCAATATATGTGAAGTATAATGTTTGTCATGTTAATATATTTTGCTAACTTTATATGAATGGAAATTTTCCTATGTCATAAGTGATAATTCATTAAAGGTGTTTGAAAAAGTGTAGACAAGTGTGAGAAAAATGCCTAATGAAATGATTCATACTGAAGAATTTCTTAGGTTCATAGGCAGGTACTAGGCTATCTGCCTGAGGGCATTTATAAGCCTAGCCAAAGTGTGTCGGCTTTCGCCGCCCCATTGATTAATTAACTGATCCTCTGTCAAGCAGAGCCAGTGAAGTAATCCCCTGGGTGTATTTTCTGTTACCCATCCACTCGTCAAGGTTTCTCTTGAAGAGTGTTAGTGAGGGGCTCTGCCTGATGTAATTTGGAATTTTGTTCTAAAGTATGTGGAGTCTCTGTGACAGGAATCTATCCCTCCAGCATGTTCTATTTATTGTTGAGGCGAAGTTTAGCTCACTAGAGCACGTGGTTCGCAGTGACGTGGATTTCTTTAGGTGGAGCATGTCCATCAATTCTGAGTTGGACATGGCTTTGTAAGTCAGGCAGAGTCAGGCAGAGATCACCTCTGAGTAAGTGATATGTCACTGAGTACAGCTGGAGTTTTTTCAGTCGGACTGCATAGGACATATGTTTGAGACCAGTAATCCACTTAGTGAGGTACTTTTGTGGTCTTTCCAGCTGTTGGAAGTGTCTTGTGAGGTACATCCCAAATGGGGCATTGTACTCTATGATGGGTCTAATGAGTGAGGAGTAGAGGGGCACTATAACCTCTTTATTTCTAGATGCAAACCCTTTAGTAATTAGATGGGACACATAGAAGGATTTCCTAACTACTTTGGCAATATGACTGTCAAAGGAGAGATTACTATCTACCTAGGTCCCCAGATCTTTTATTACCTCTTCTGTATTAAGGGGGCTGCCACCTATGTGGTAATTCGTGGGTGTTTTGTTTTTCCCAACAGGATGACTATGCATTTTTTTGGCATTTAGCTTGAGGCCATGACTTTGACACCAGGTGTCTGTCTCAGTAAGGCCCTTTTGGAGGATGTCCGTGTCAGCCGGAGAATCAATTATGGCTCCCAGTTTGCAGTCATTGGCGAACTTGGTTAGCCATAGTCCTCCTGTGTTTACCTGTACTTCTGAGAAGTATATGCCGAACAGTAGGAGTCCCAGGACCAAGCCTTGTGGGACACCACTTGTGACTGGTTTAGAGTTGAACCTGGAGCCCGCTATTCTTACCGTGTGAGTTCTGTCTGTAAGCCAGTTGGCAACCCATCTTGTGACGTAGGGGTTTATGTTTAGGCTGGTGAGGTTTTCTGTAATACCCGAGTGGGGTATGGTGTTGAAAGCCTTGGTGAGGTCAAGGTAAGCTGTGTGAAAGTACAGTTTTGTACCTACCATAAATGTAGATGTTCGAGTGTAGACACTGCTGCAGTCATTACACTTGGGTTATCCTGCTGTCAGGCGGTCCTGCAGTCAGCCAGAGTTCCAAAGTCTTTGTCCGGCGTCGGTTGCTGTTACCTCTTCCCTGACGTCAGTGCAACAGGGGTATATAAGATGCAGCCGACCCCATTTTCTTCATTTTTTCTTACCCCAGATGTCAGGTGCCTCTAAATATGTCGGCAATTTCAATTGCTAATAAAACATACATAAGAAAAGCCAAAAAACAACTTACAGCTACCAGCACATACTCCCCACAGGTAGTAAGAGTAGAAGACATAGGTACGTACCAGCCAGTAAGAGGGGAAGGAGGGAGGGTAATCTGGACTGCAGCAGTGTCTACTCAAACATCTACATTTACGGTAGGTACAAAACTGTACTATGTTCATCGTGTTACACTGCCGCAGTCATTACACTTGGGTAGAATCCCAAAGCTGAGGAAGGGTGGCTGGTCCTATAAGGCATTTGGGGTGGCTATAAGGCCCTGCAGCACTGCAGTGGTGAAGCCAGCTCTGGATTTAGAGTATAGAGGCAGATGGTAATGCTTGGTGAAGGTGTGTACAGAACTCCAAGTTGCTGCTTCCAAAATATCCTTGGTAGGTACTCCCCTGAGGTAGGCAGTTGAAGAGGCTGTTGCCCTGGTGGAGTGAGATCTAATGCTGCTAGGTACAGGCTTTCCATGGTATGTGTAGCAGAAATGTATACAATGTCCTATCCATTTTGAAATAGTCTGTTTTGAAATGGCTTTCCCCTGTGCTCCTGCAGCATATGCTACCAATAATTGCTCAGATTTTCTGAAAGCTTTGGTTTTGTCCAAGTAGAAGCATAACTGCCTGTGAATGTCCAAAGAGTGCAGTAGTCTCTCTCCTTTATTCTGTGGTTTAGGATAAAAAGTTGGCAGGTGAATAGTTTGGTTAGAGCCACACTGGATACCACCTTTGGCATAAAAGTAGGGTTAGTTCGTAAAGACACGCTGTCCTGGTGGAAAATGAGGAAAGGTTCCACTGCCATTAGTGCCTGTAATTCTGAAACTCTTCATGCTGATGTTATTGCCAGGAGCAGAGCAGTTTTCCAAGAGATATATTTTAATTCTGCTGTGTTGGCTGGCTCAGAAGGAGGTAAAGTTAGCTTCTCCAAAACAAAGTTGAGGTCCCAAGTTGGAGTAAGTGCTCTATGCGGCGGGTTTTATGTTTTTAGCCTCTCTGAGGTACTGTTTTAACAGAGGATTAGAGAAAATTGGTGGATCCGTGTTGTAATGAGCAGAGATGGCGGAGGCGTGGATCTTGATGGATGAGAAGGAGAGTCCTTTGTTCAGCATCTCAGTTAAATATTGTAGTATCTGAGGAATGTTTGGGACAAGAGGGTCAAGGCTGTGAGCTTGGTTCCAGGCACAGAATCTCTTCCATTTATCCAAACAGGCTTTCCTGGTACTAGGCCTTCTGGCATCCAGAATGACATCCATAACAGCTTTGGAGAGAGGCATTGCTTGCTTGACTAAGGAATCTTCCATGCAGCTAGGTTTAAGGTCTTTAGCTGGCTGTGTAGTATTTGTTTGTTGTGCTGAGTCAGCAGATGTGGGATTTGAGGCAAAATCCAGGGTGGTTCTTGTGCTCACCTCCTTAAGATTGGGTACCAGTGCTGGCGTGGCCAGTCTGGTGCAATCAGGATCATCTTTGGCTCTTCCTGCCTGGCTTTTACGAGTACCTTTGGCAGGAGAGGTAGTGGTGGGAAAGCGTATACTTGTAGGTTCTTCCAGCTGAATGAGAGGGCATCCACTTTCCATGCTTGTTGATGGTAACTCCTTGTGCAGAATTTTTGTAGCTGGCAGTTTATTGGGAATGCAAACAGATCTATGTCCGGGCTCCACCATTTCTGTGTTATCATTCTGAATATTTGTGGATTCAACTCCCATTCGTGGGGATCCATGATGTTTCTGCTTAAGTCGTCTGCCAGTGTGTTTTTCTCTCCTGGCAGGAATTGCGCTTGCAGATGAACTTGAAGGTTTATAGCTGTGTTCCATAAGGTCATAGCTTGCCTGCATAGGGGGTAGGAGTGAGTGCCCCCTTGCTTGTTTATGTGCCACATAACTGTGGTGTTGTCTGTCTTTAGTAGTAGTTGTCCTGGATGCAGCAGGTCCTTGAAAGCTATAATCGCATTTTGTACAGCTAGCATCTCTTTTTGATTGATGTGAAGATGCCTTTGTTCTGCGGTCCACATGCCCTGAACACATTTGCCTTCCATGTGTGCTCCCCAGGCGTAATCCGATGCATCTGTTGTCAGTGTTTGCCTGGCTGTGGGTTGTGTAAAAGGCTGCCCCTTGTTGAGGTGACAAGCTTGAGCCCACCATTGAAACTCCTGTTGAAGGCAAGGGATTAGTGGTATAACTGTTTCCAAACTTTGACAGTGTTGAGACCATACATTCTTTAGGTACCATTGCAGTTTCCTCATATGCAGTCTGGCATATGGAATTAGTAGTATGCAGGATGCCATGTAACCCAAGGCCTGCAGAATTTTTCTTGCAGGGAGCTGGGTCTTTGTTGCCATCAAGTGAAAGTATTGAGTCAGTTTTCCTTGTTTGTCTGGCGTGAGATAAGCCATCTGGGCCATTGTGTTCAAGCTGGCACCCAGGAATATAATCTCTTATGAGGGCACTAGTTTTGATTTGTTTTCATTTACTGTGTACCCCAGGCAACTTAATAACTTTTTTATAAACGTCAGATGCTTTAGGCAGTCGTCCAGGTACGGATAAATTTGAATTCCTTTCTGTCTGCAAAATGCAATTACTGGTGCCAGGCACTTTGTGAAGACCCTGGGCACAGTAGATAAGCCAAAGGGCAGTGCAGAGAATTGGTAGTGCATTGAACCAGCTATGAATCTGAGGTATCTTCTGCAGTTTTGTCTGATGGGGACATGCAGGTATGCCTCTTTGAGGTCCAAAGTCACGAGCCAAGCTTTCTTGCCCAGCATGGGAAGAAGCTGCTGTAATGTCAACATTTTGAATTTCGGAACATCCAGGTAAGTGTTTAGAGATGAAAGATCCAGAATGGGCCTCCAGACTTTGTCTTTTCTGGGTACCAGAAAGAGTCTTGAGTAAAATCCTTGTCCTTGCTCCTGTGGTGGTACCTTTTGAATAGCTCTCATATCCATGAGTGCCGTAATTTGTTTTTGAGCCTCTGCCCATTGATTTGGTGGCAGATTTGGCATTCCTTTTAACCTTGGCAGAGTGTGAAATTGGAACCTGTAACCTTGAAATGAATGCTGAGAACTCATTTGTCTTTGGTGATCATTTGCCAATTATGGTAGAAGAGTGCCAGTTTTCCTCCCAAGGGGTCTGCCAAGAAGGATTTGTTTGGCAGCTGTAGTGGGAAGTCATTGGAGCTGCTTTTTATATGGTTGTGTCCTGATGCAACCCATTGTCGAGGCCTGCAAGGACCTTGTGTTTGACCTCTTGGACGTCTGTATCTTCCCCTTTGAGAGCTGTCTGTAATTGGAAAGGACCAATTCTTAGTTGGCCAGTTTCTGCTAAATCTAGGAGGCTGAACCTGTAAGAAATCCTTCACCATTTGAATAGATTTTGCCTTATCCTCCATTTTCTTTAATACCTCTTCTGCCTTAACTCCAAATAACACATCCTGCTACAAAGGTGCATCCAATAATTTTGCTTTAACATGATCTGGTAACGTATGTTCTTTTAACCAAGCATGTCTTCTAATGACAGAGCCTGTATCTGCTGCTCTGCAGGAGGCCTCTAGAGAATCAAAACCACATTGCAAAGTATGCTTTCCCACTTGTTCAGCTGCATGCAATAAATCCTGCATTTCTTTAAAATTAGGAGGATCTGATTCTGGAAGCATTTTTTGTTTTAACTGAGACAGTAAAAATTGCTGATATTTTAGCATGTGAAACTAGCAATTTAAGGCTCTCATTGCTAAAGCTGCAGACGTATATACTTTCTTTCCCCATCTGTCTAATGCTCCGGAATCTCTGTCAGAGGGAACTGAATTCTTGGCTGATGAGGCCTTAACTCCTTTGGGTCCCTGAGAAATAGTTTCAGGGTCAGCGACAGGGCTTTTAAACAGAAATTTTATGTGAGTCAGGGACTCTGTAGTATCTGTCAGGTTTAACAGGGGCTGGAAGTAAGGAATCAGGATTTAAGCTGGATTCAGTATAAACATCATCCACAATATCTAACATTGGTGGAATAGCAAGGGGTCTGTGTTGAGGTAATAAAAGGAAGTCTCTGAGCCTTTTCTTGGATTCTGAGTAATCCTGGCCTTCCCAGTGGAAATGCTCCCTCATGGTATGTAGGGTTTCCCCAAAGGAGTAGTCCTCAAGCGGTGAGGCTGATGGAATTGATTCCTCAGCATCAGAATCCTCATAAGGGGGTAAAGAGTATCCTAGGTCTGAGGATGAATCAGAAGAGATGGACACCTGGTCGGATGAGTCATAGTCTGCATCCTGTCTAGGCCTTTTATCAGGAGGGGGAATGGGACCCCCTGATCAGAGTAATTAGGTCTTCGGCCATTTTGAGCATTTGTTTCTTAGGCATGGAGGCCTGTCCTGGAGAATGTTGTATTTGTTTCTTTGACTTTAAAAGAGGCTTAGACTTAGCTGAGGGTTTAATGCTTAACTGAGTAGGTCTGAAGATACCCTTTGTAGCTGTGGGTTGCTCAGCTACTCCGGATCCCTCTGTAGGGTTAGTCTTGGTAGGCTGAAGAGCTTGTGCATCCAAAGACCCAGCCATCTCCACGTGGGAGTCAGAGGCAGCTTGTGGTTCTACAGAAGCAGTCATCAGGGGCTGCGAAGGCGCCTCGCTGAAAACTGGAGAACTGGTGACTGGCCTAGAAGAGGCTTCGTCGTCAGTTTTGGGCCTCGGATGCCTATCCTTGTCTTTGCGCTTTTTGTGTATTCCAGTCGTCGGAAGTTCCGACGGCATGTTATAATTGAATTTTCTACCAAAATAATGTCGGGCAAAATCAAACCGACGTTTAATAGTGCGCTTGTTAAACCTAGCACAAAACCGACAACCAGTAACGTTGTGGTCAGGGCCTAGGCAAGGGATACAATAGGAATGGAAATCCTTATGAGGTATTTGCTTCCCACAAGAAATATAGTTATTAACTTTTACTGACATCAGTCTGAGGCAAGAAAAAGTTTCCCCAGTGGGGTACTTAGCTTTGTAGAAGACTTTGGTTCTGGATTCGGAATGAAAATCTCAGGAGACGGCCGACCGGCACTTGCGAACTGCTTTTGCTTCGGGCACCGCGTGGCAAGAAAGACTGAAGAAAATGGCGTCAGCTGCATCTTATATACCCCTGTCGCACTGATGTCAGGGAGGAGGCGACAGCAACCGACGCCAGACCAAGACTTTGGAACTCTGGCCAACTGCGGGACCGCCTGAAGGCAGGATAATCCAAATGTAATGACTGCAGCAGTGTAACACGATGAACATCCACCTTTCCCTCATCTATGGCCTTGGTGACTGTCTCAAAGAAGTCAACCAGGTTTAGTAGGCATGATCTGCCCTTAAAGATGAACTGGGTCGGGTCAAGTGTTTGGAGGTTCCCAATGTCTTTGTTAATGAGTTCCATGATGATGCGCTCCAAAGCCTTGCAGACCAGGCTAGTCAGGCTTATGGGGCGATAGTTACCAGGGTCAGTTGTGGCCCCTCCTTTGTGGAGAGGAATAACCGTTGCTGTACGCCATTCTATGGGCACGTAGCCTGTGGAGAGGCTGAGGTTGAACAGCGTGTTTAGGTGGGGGGTTAGTTCATTCTGTAGTTAGTGCATTTGCTGCCTGGGCTACCATCTGGTCCCACTGACGCTGTGTTTTTGGCTTTTGAAAGGGCTGTTTTCACTTGTACATCTGTGATTTTTGGGATACTACACTTTTCCCGTATTGTTGTGGGCCCTTTTAGAGGGGAGAAGGGTGTGAAGTTTGCACTGAATCTATCTGCCAGGATGTTAACAATATCAGTGGGTTTAGTACATTTTGTGCTATTTTGCACTAGTTCAGTGCATATCTGCGAGTTGCCACTTAGATTCTTAACATAGCTAAAGAAGGCTTTGTGGTTATCTTTTGAATCCTTGGCTATTTTTCTTTCGAAGTTAGCCTTGGATGATTTCATGAGAGATCTCAGTTTCTTACTGATACTGATCAGGGATGTCTTTTCTTCTTGGGATTTGCTTTTTTTTCTGAACTAGTTTCCTCCTACTATTGTATAGCCTGTTTATTGCAGGGGTTCACCAAACTGGTTTCCTTCTCTTAGAGGCGTGAGTTTGAATTAATATAGACATATTAAAGTCTTTACAAGTGCATAAGACAAACACGGGTTACATTTTGTGATGGCATCGTCTATTTCAAATATGTAGCTTTAGAGATTAAGTTGTTCATTTAAAAATCTAGTTTCAAATCTCAGTTGAAAGATTACAGTAATGCCTTTCCTATTGAAAAAGGAGTACAATGTATTCACTCCTGTTCAATGTAATTACTGACTGAAAGATAAAAATGCTTTAGGTGTCAATAGAGACACGTATAATCAAAAGAAACAAGGAAGAGATTATCCTACCAACCTGTGAAGGAGTTAGGTTTATATGGCTGCATTATGTACTGCTGTTATAAGCAACACATTTAAACAAGACAGACATTTATTCTTTCCACTTCTTTTACCTAATTGATTTCCTTTCAAATAAATGTTAACAGTTAAAACTGACTGACATAACAGTTAAGAGGAAATAGCCCAGATAGAAACATGGCAAGACAAGAGCTGTGAGATCATCCGCAGTGGATAGTGTGCATAAGGAATCATGTACACAAACCTGACTCATGTCACTGAATGCTGTTGTAAGTAAGGCATATATAACATCTGCAGTGGACAGTGTGCATGAAGGATCTACACAAACCTGACTCATGTCACTGAATGCTGTTGTAAGCAAGTATAACATCTGCAGTGGACAGTGTGCATGAAGGATCTACACAAACCTGACTCATGTCACTGAATGCTGTTGTAAGTAAGGTTGACATAGCATCTGCAGTGGACAGTGTGCATGAAAGATCATGGCACACAAACCTGACTCCTGTCCACTGAATGCTGCTGTTGTACGTAAGGTGGACATAAAATCTGCAGTGGACAGTGTGCATGAAGGATCATGTACACAAACATGACTCATGTCGCTTTATGCTGTTGTAAGTAAGGTGGGCATAACATCTGCAGTGTGCATGAAAGATCTACACTAACCTGACATGTCACTGAATGCTGTTGTACATAAGGAGGACATAACATCTGCAGTGGACAGTGTGTATAAAGGATCATGCACACAAACCTGACTGATGTCACTGAATGCTGTTGTAAGTAAGGTGGACATAACATCTGCAGAGGATTGTGTACATGAAGGATCATGCACACAAACCTGACTCGTGTCACTAGATTATGTGTGGCCGCTGTGGGCATGACATCTGCAGCAGGTAGCGTATACGAAGGCTCATGTGTACAAACCTTATTCATGTCACTGCATGTTGTGTGACTGAGGTAGGCCTGATAAATAGAGAAGAACAGCAGCCCAATTACCATCAGCATGGCAGTGTATTTTAATATCCCCTTCTTCTCTTCATTGTGGTTTCAGATACCATTGCCAGGTACTAGGACAAAGCTAATGGTGGATTGTAGGGGACAGCAAGCAAAAATAAAATAAAAAGTCACTAAAACTCAGAATGCAAAGAAAACGTTTCTTATTAATACTTTTCTTACACATTTCATGCAGAGCAATACATTTTTCTCATTACAAATTATCTGTAACTCACAAGCCCTGATGATCTTGGTGAAGTGTAACTTAATCTATCCTTTTCATTTGGCCAAAACAATGGAAATATACTTTTGAAATCACTGTGGTTTATATTCACGAAGGCAAAAAAACATCTGGCATTTACCACAAATATGCTGGTATTTAGGTGAACAGCAAAGTGCTTTATTTTCAAACATTTGATACAAATTGACCTAGTACTAGAAATTCTTACTGTTAACCCAAAGAATGCTCCTATGTTATACACTACCTCACAAAATTTAAATTTGTAACTTAATGCCTAATTAATTTCTCTGTCATACAAAAGGATGGAATGCATCAGCTTTGCATAAAATATAAACAGGTGTGCAGACATAATTAAAAATGACTATTCCTTGCAGTCAGTATACATGGAAAAAAATGTAAAGTGCAACAGCAGCATGTCAAGGTTTATTTCCAATATGTTTAACATATTTTATTTTTACTACATAACAGACCAAATAAGCTAGGCACATCCTGCTTCCAGGTGGTGATTCATCCGTTAATATATCTGGACACAGATGTTCTGTATAATCATTAACTACTACATAGAATTCATATAACAGAGATGGGGAAGCATGCCAATTTTACCATGACATGCAGTATATTAGGAAACAAAACCAAATGAATAATTACAGCCATAGTAATACTGCAGATGTTATGAATTCTGTCAGAAGTAGGAAAAATGGTGCACTATATGGACAAGGTTTCTAAAGTTTGCTTTTAAGTTTGTTCTGTGACTTTTTGACTTGGGTTCTATTCCTGCACCAGGTAGTTGGATTTGTTTTTCCAATACTGACATTGCAGCGTAACATAAGGGTGTACTGTGTGTGCCATCCTTCGAATAAGTTGTTAGATGAAGGTCCCGACTGCTTAACTTGGTGGTAGCTAAGGAGGATTTACAAGGTCCCACAGCACTACCAAAAGAAGCAAGGGACAATCTGGCCAAAAGTCACCTAGTCAGTATGAATAACACCTTGGATATCCTCTGAAAATAGGCCATTGGCCAAGTGAGACTAACTTAGCCAATAAAGTATAAATAAAAAATAAAACTGATGCAATGGAGGCTAAAAAAACCTAAAATGGAAGATTCAGTAATTCCATAAGGTGCTATGTCAGTAGACAAGCGAGGGATTATATGCATACCTTCAAAAAATACTCAGACTGCCCTGGATATAATTTAGGGAATAAATACTAGAAGATGCACCTTTATATTCAGTCAGTCAATGACCTTATGACATTAACAGCAATGTTATTCATTTGCATCAGGGTTAACTATGGATTCAGGACCTGGGAATCAGAGATTTACAAGTCTAACAGAACAACAGAATGAGGAGTCTTGCATAAATCCCCTAATATTTGTAAAAGCTTATTCTATTTGCAGTCTCTTTCATTAATCAAACCTGTCTGTTTACTAGTAAACTTACAGAACAACTGTCTATCATTATACAACATAGACAGACAAATACTTTAGAACACCTTCAATCTATATAGAACCATGTAAGCCTAACTTCTGTAACATCATTTCAGTAGTTCTCTCTCAAGCCATCTAAGTAAGTTCTTCTCATAAAGCATGATCTTGGGACTTTCCATACTGACCCACACATTAATTTTGATTTGCTAGTCATTGCACATGAAACAAGCAGTGTATGAGTTTCACTTTATGAAATATTGCACACCCCTCCTCTTTCAAACTGTTAGCGGAAACATGTCTCCTAGACTCTTAACTTTGATGGGAAAACACGTTTGGATAAATAAAAGTGCACATAAATCAAAATGCAAATGATTTTCATAACTTTAAAGTGGGCTGATATCTTGTGACTGCAATAACTAGGCCCAACAAAACAACTTGTCTGTCAATTAGACCTTAGTCTATCATTGTGGCATGCTGGTGCCTAACCCATTAACCTCTGGATGTATGATTTTCAGTTAAGAGACAGCAGACAGAATAACTCCTCAGCCTCATTTTGTTTGAAAATCACATTATGAACACGTATTCTCTAAGTGTGTGTGTAGGGGGAGCAAACCTCACTTCAACTATGCATTCTTTGTCATCCCTGATTATTTATTTTTAATTATGAGGTGGCAAAACCTCAGTGTAAGTACAATATTTGATTAAAAAATTCATTCAAGGGTGCCACTCAATCTACTGTCCTTCAAACAAATATTCCACTCGCGTCACGCTCTTGTGCAAATGCACTACTGGTGGTAACTATTTCATTATGCACTCTAGTAACACATACTTCTAGTGACTATCTTTATAACTAAATTACATAACATTAAGCAGGACGGGGTTTAATCTTTCCTGTTACACTACATCTGAAGAAAGGTTTAAACTGCGTGCAAGAATCAGAACTGAGATATGGACAACAGGCCAATTAAACAAAAATACTCCCATTAAAAAGATATTGGCATTACAAGATAGTCACTTGCAGTATATGTACCTAACAACTGCTCTCTGATGTACTTGATAACTTTTTTTTGCTGGTGTATGGATGCTTGACTTGAGTATTGTAAGGAACACAGGTAGTCACCATTCTCTAGTGTGCAGGTCATACTGTATATACAGCTCATCACTATGACCATATAACCATACTCCCTGCGAGAGATGTCCAAATACTCCTTTTCTTGATGATGTTGTCTGAATTAGGTCATGCCTCTAATACTGTATATAGTGGAATTACTGCTAATCTTTACTTCTGGATATTGCAGCATCAGATCCAATTCTAACTCCTGTAGTAAATGGCCATGCAGACTCTGTCATTTATCCTTTCCTGCTAGAACCTAGCAAATCAGGCCTCAGATGTGTTTTTTTCTTTTTCATATTAATGTCTTGCTTCTAAGCTCCTGAATGCACAGTGGTTGTTATATTTGCAATTCAGTGAGGGCTCCCAGGGTTACTTCAGTTCTCATGATCCAGTTGTGTCAAGTAACTATACTGCACACGTCTTGTGGGGTTACTCAGCATACAAGACCTTTTAAATGTCAAGTAGCTAAGCTGTGGACTGCTGTCTGACTAACGTCAGGAAGAGGTTTAGCAGTAGTCCAAGTTTAAGCTCTAGTAAGGGGCAGTAATTCTAGTAGTATGTGCTAGTTAGTCAGTCAGTAAGGATGGAACTTCATCTTCTTAAATTCAAGATCAGTGTTTTCTTTGGCATCAAAAAGTACAGTTGTGTGCACTTACCATAAATGTAGATGCTCGAGTGTATTCACTGTTGCAGTCATCACACTTGGGTTAGCTGCCTGCAGGTAAGCCCTCAGTCAGCCCGAATACCAGAGTCTTGGGATTTCTGCATCGGATGCTGTCGCTTCTTCCATGACGTCAGATCGTCAGGGGTATAAAACAGGCAGCCAACACCATTACATCAGTTTTTCTTGGCCCGGATGTCAGGAGCCCCCCAAATAGGAAGCTAGTACATGGTGTGGAACACCACCAGTAAAAAGTAAATACCACTGCCATAAAACATGGCCAGATAGAGGATAGGTAGAAATGATAGAGAAAAACAGGAGGCTGGAGGGAGAGAAACCAGGACTGCAACAGTGAACACACTCGAACCTCTACATTTATGGTATGTGTACACAAATGTACTATGTTCTTCATGTTTCACTATTGCAGTCATCACACTTGGATTGATTTCCAAAGCTGAGGAAGGGTGGAGGCAGTCAAGAGGAGTTAGGGCTGGCTCGCAGGCCTTGTAAGACTGCTGTAGCAAATTCAGCTCTGGATTTAGAAAAAAATAGGTAAGTGGTAATGCCTGGTGAAGGTGTGTACAAAACTCCAGGTTGCAGCTTCCAGAATGTCCCTGGTAGGGACTCCCCTGAGAAATGCTGTAGCGGTGGAAGTAGCCCTAGTGGTGCTTGTAGCAGAAATGGATGCAGTGTGCTATCCATCTGGAAATGGTTTGCTTTGAAATGGCCTTGCCTTCTGCCCCTGTAGCAAAGCTGACTAGCGGCTGGTCATATTTTCTGAAAGGTATAGTCCTGTCAAGGTAGAACCTGAGCTGTCTGTGCATGTCCAAGGAGTGCAGGATCCTTTTCATTTTATTTTGAGGATTAGGGAAGAAGGTTGGCAAATGGATGGCTTGGTTTAGAGCCACACTGGGGACCACCTTAGGCATAAAGGACGGGTTAGTCCTACGGGAAACCCTGTCAGCATGGAAAATAATGAAGGGTTCCACAGCCATTTGTGCCTGTAACTCAGAAACTCTTTTAGTTGAGGTTATGGCTAAAAGCAAGGCTGTTTTCCAAGAAAGAAATTTTAACTCTGCTGAAGCTGCAGGTTCAAAAGGGAAAAGCGTGAGCTTTTCCAGTACAAAGTTAAGGTCTCAGGCAGGGGTGGGTGCTCTCCTAGGGGGCCTTACGTTGTTAGCCCCTCTCAAGAACTGTTTGATGAGAGGGTGAGAGAATAGAAGTGGCTCAGTATTATAATAAGCTGAGATGGCAGAGACATGAATCTTAACGGAGGAGAAGGATAGGCCTCTGTGGAGTAGCTCTGCTAAGTAATCAAGGATTTGAGGTAAGGAGGGCACAGCTGTGTCCTTTCCTTGAGACTGATTCCAAGAACAATATCTTTTCCACTTTTCAGCATAGGATTTCCTAGTACCAGGCCTTCTGGCCTCAAGAATGACATCCAGCACCTGCTTGCTGAGGGTTGCTGGTGCAGTATTCGGGGGATAAGCCAGGCTGCAAGGTTTAGGGTTTGCAGCTGTGGATGTAAAATCTGTCCCTCCTGCTGAGACAATAGGGAAGGTGTTTGATGAAGGTGCCAGGGTGGCACTGTTGTCAGGCTGCATAAGAGTTGGTACCAGTACTGGCATGGCCAGTCTGGGGCAATAAGAATTGCCCTTGGGCTGTCTTGTCTGATATTAAGTAGTACCTTTGAGAGGATGGGCAGAGGAGGAAAGGCATAAACTGAGAGCTTTTCCCATTTGAAGGATGAGGCATCCACCTTCCAGGCCTTACTGTCAGGGTTCCTGGTGCAAAATGTGCTCAACTGGTGCTTCTCGGGGGAGGCAAATAGGTCCACCTCCAGTGTTCCCCACTTCTGGATTAGAAGGTTGAAGGTGTTGGGCTCCAATTTCCACTCATGTGGGTCCAGGAGAATTCTGCTTAAGTCGTCTGCCAGTGAATTCTGTTTACCTGGCAGGAATTGAGCTTGTAGATGCACTTGGTTGCTCAAGGCTGGGTTCCACAGGGCCATGGCTAACCTGCAGAGTGGGTAAGAATGGGTTCCCCCCTGCTTGTTTATGTACCACATAACTGTGGTGTTGTCTGTTTTTATCAGCAGCTGTTCTGGATGAAGGCATTTGAAGGCTGTCAGAGTATACTGTACAGCTAACATCTCTTTTTGATTGATATGCAGGAGAATTTGTCCTGGGCTCCACTTGCTCTGAATGCATTTACCTGCCATGCGAGTCCCCCATGCATAGTCTGATGTGTCTATAGTCAGGATTTGGGGGGCGAGGGGTTGAGTGAAAGGCAGTCCCTTGTTGTGGTTGCATGCTTCTGCCCACCAAAGGAACTCTGCCCTTAGACAAGGTATGATGGGAATAACTGTTTCCAGGTCCTGGGAATGCTGGCACCAAAGACTTTTCAAGTACCACTGAAGCGTCCTCATATGCAGTCTTGCATATGGAATTAACAGACTGCATGAGGCCATGAACCCTAGGTCTTGCAGTATTTTCCTTGCAGACAGCTGTGTTTTGGTGGCCATTTGTTTAAAGTAGTTGTTCAACTAGACCTGTTTTTCTGGAGTGAGAAATGCCATCTGGGAAGTTGTGTTCAAGCTTGCTCCCAGGAATATAATTTTTTGACTGGGCACCAGTTGTGATTTCTTTTCACTGATGCTGTACCCCAATGAAGATAGGAGTCTTTTTACAAATGCCAGGTGCTGAAGTAGCAATTCCTGACTGTCCGCCTGAATCAGGCAAACATCCAAGTATGGCAAACTTTGGATATTTCTCTGCCTGCAGTATGCAATGGCTGTAGCCAGGCACTTGGTGAATACTCTGGGTGCAGTAGAATAAGCCAAAGAGAACTGCAGAGAACTGACAGTGCATAGAGCCTGCCCTGAAGCGTAGATATTTCCTGCAAGACTCCCTGATGGGGATGTGCAGATAAGCTTCTTTTATGTCTAGGTTGACTAACCAGCTTTTAAGTCTAGGTTGACTAACCAGGCATCTTTGGCTAGCATAGGGATAAGCTGTTGCAGTATAAGCATTTTGAATTTTGGGACCACCAGAAAAGTGTTGAGAAATGATAGACCCAGGATTGGGTGCCAAGAGCCCTCTTTTCTGGGCACCAGGAACAGTCTGGAGTAGAAAAGTACAGTTTTGTACCTACCATAAATGTAGATGTTCGAAGATCCACATTGCTGCAGTCCTTACACTTGGGTAGTCCGCTGTCCTCGGTCGGCCCGAATATCAAAGTATTAGGCTGACGTCGGTCAAGGCGCTTAAGACTGACATCAGGACGTCAGGGTGCAAATGCGCATGACCGACGTCATATCCTCAGTCTTTTCTTGCCCCAGATGTCAGAAGACCCTAAAAAGAAAGGTCAAAACCAAAAGACAGCAAAAAACAACCAACCACCCTTGCACTAATCATATGTACAATATATACACTATCCACAATATTCACAACCCAAACCACACAACCGCCTCTAACTACAGAGGGGAAGGAGGGAGGTAAATTGGACTGCAGCAATGTGGATCTTCAAACATCTACATTTATGGTAGGTACAAAACTGTACTATGTTCTTCATCTCACATTGCTGCAGTCCTTACACTTGGGTAGAATCCCAAAGCAGAGGTAAGGGAGGATGGCAAAACTATAAAGCAGTAGGAGCTGCCAAAATGCCCTGTAAAATTGCAGTGGCAAAACCAGCCCTAGATTTAGAGTAAAGTGGAAGGTGGTAATGCTTAGAGAAAGTATGCACTGAACTCCAAGTAGCTGCCTCCAAAATATCTTTAGTTGCCACCCCTCAAAAAGCTGTAGAAGTGGCAGTAGCCCTAGTGGAATGAGGCCTAATCCCAGCTGGAATCTCCTTACCATGATGGGAATAACAGAAAGCGATACAAAACCCAATCCACTTAGAAATAGTTTGTTTTGACACAGGCTTGCCCTGAGAACTCAAAGCAAAAGAAACAAATAACTGCTGAGACTGCCTGAAACCTTTAGTTCTGCTCAAATAATATCGCAACTGCCTGTGTATATCCAAAGTGTGCAAAATCTTTTCCCCTTTATTTTGGGGGTTTGCATAAAAAGTAGGCAAATGAATAGTTTGGTTTAAAGCCACACTAGAAACCACTTTAGGCATAAAGGAAGGATTAGTACGCAAAGATACCCTATCCTTATGGAAAATTAAGAAAGGCTCAACCGCCATAAGGGCCTGTAATTCAGAAACCCTTCTCGCAGAGGTAATGGCCAACAAAAAAGCAGTCTTCCATGATAAATATTTCAACTCGGCAGTAGCTGCAGGCTCAAAAGGTTGTAGAGTGAGTTTCTCCAACACAAAATTGAGATCCCAAGCAGGAGTAGGAGCTCTACGTGGGGGTCTTATATTCTTTGCCCCTCTAAGGAATTGCTTAAACAAAGGATGAGAAAACAATGGTGGGTCACAGTCATAGTGAGCAGAAATTGATGCAGCATGAACCTTAATAGAAGAGAAGGACAACCCTTTGTCCAGTAACTCAGTAAGATATTGAAGAGCCACACTTAAATTAGGCTGAGAAACATCAAATTCCTTTGCTGTACTCCAAAATAAAATCTCTTCCATTTATCTGCGTACACTTTCCTTGTACTAGGCCTTCTGGCCTCCAAAATAACATTCAAAACTTGCTGTGGAAGCTGAGACCCTCCAGGGTTTAAAACAGAATATGCCAGGCTGTTAGGTGAAGAGAGTGAAGTTTGACATTGAGTAAATGACTGTTCTCCTGAGACAGCAGGTGTGGAATCAAGGCAAAGGCCATGGAGGCTCCGTACCAGACTTCTCAGTAATGGGTACCAGTGCTGTCGAGGCCAATCTGGAGCTATTAAAATCATCTTTGGCTTGTCCTGTCTGACCTTCAGGAGTACCTTTGGGAGGAGAGGCAGAGGTGGAAATGCATATACATGAAGATTGCTCCAATTGAATGAAAGAGCATCCACTTTCCAAGCTGTGGGATGAAACCTTTTTGTGCAAAACTTTGGCAGCTGGTAATTTAGTGGAGAAGCGAACAGATCTATGTCTGGAGTTCCCCATGACACTGTCAATTTCTGAAATACATGAGGATCCAATTTCCACTCGTGGGGATCCATAATTTGTCTGCTCAACACATCTGCTAAGGAGTTCTGTGCCCCCGGCAGAAACCTTGCCTGAAGATTCAGCTGTAAACTGAGAGCAGTCTCCCACAAAATCATTGCTTGTCTGCATAGAGGATAAGAATGTGTTCCCCCTTGCTTGTTGATGTACCACATGACAGTTGTGTTGTCTGTTAGAACCAACACCTGCCCTGGAAGAAGGAAATCTCTGAAAGCTATTAATGCAAATTGGACTGCTAACATCTCCTTCAAGTTGATATGTAGATGTTGAAGTCTGGCAGGCCACGTGTCTTGTACCCACTTTCCATTTAGATGAGCTCCCCAAGCTTTGTCCGAGGCATCTGTCGTTAGAATCTGACTCGCCTCTGGTCGGGTCACAGAGAGTCCCTTGTTTAGGTGACATTCCTGAGCCCACCACAAAAACTCCTTTTGAATGCAAGGTATTATCTGAATGACAGTGTCCATATCTTGGCAGTGCTGTGTCCATACATTTTTGAGATACCATTGTAGCTTCCTCATATGCAGTTTGGCATTGGGAAGCACCGGAATACAAGATGCCATGAACCCCAAGGCTTGAAGGACTGTCCTTGCAGTCAGCCTGGACTGATGAGACAATTGATGGAAGTAAAGAGAAAGATTCTTTTGTTTGTCCGGGGTCAAAAAGGCCATCTGGGATGCTGTATTCAGTCTCACACCCAGAAAGCACATGTCCTGAGAGGGTACTAGACTGGACTTTATTTCGTTCACAGAATACCCCAGGCATCTTAGCACTGCTATCACATACTGTAAATGATGAAGAAGTTCGTCCTTTTCTTGGGCCAGAATCAGGCAATCGTCCAAATAAGGATAGATCTGTATTCCTTTTAGCCTGAAGAAAGCTATCACTGGAGCCAGAACTTTCGTGAACACTCTGGGCGCAGTAGATAAGCCAAAGGGCAATGCAGAGAACTGATAATGAGAAGTCCCAGCCCGAAAACGCAGATACTTCCTGCGACTGGGCCTGATAGGAACATGAAGGTAAGCCTCCTTGAGATCCAGAGTCACCATCCAGTGATCTTTGCCCAGCAGAGGCAAAAGCTGTTGTAACGTCAATATTTTGAACTTTGGAATGTCCAGATATGTGTTGAGGATAGATAAATCCAAAATTGGTCTCCACGTGTTCCCCTTCTTTGGTACTAGGAACAGGCGAGAATAAAATCCTAGGCCCACTTCTGGTAGAGGGACCGGTTGTATGGCCCCTATTTGAAGTAGCAGAGAAATTTGTTTGTGAGCCTCTAGTCTTTGCTGAGGAGGAACGTCTGGCATGCCTTTGAAAGGAGGCAAGGTATGGAAATAAAACTTGTAACCTTGGTGTATGATATCCAATACCCATCTGTCTTGAGTAATCAAACTCCAATTTTCCTTGAAGAGTGCCAATCTTCCTCCCAAAGGTGCTGCCAGGCAAGAAGGATCTGGCAGCTGAAAAGGTAGGTCATTGGGCCTGTTTACGAAAGGACTGGCCCCTGCCCTCACCCGAAGACTGTGCAGGTGAACTCCCAGTTCTAGGTCTGAAGGAACCCTGAGCTCTGCCCCTACCACGTCTAGATCTACCCCTAGACTGAGAATCATAAGAAGGATACGTCCACCCCTTAGCAGGCCAATTCCTACTAAACTTGGAGGCTGAACTTGCAAAAAATCCTTAACAGCCTGCATAGACTTAGCCTTGTCTTCCATTTTCTTCAAGACTGACTCCACAGGTGCACCAAACAACACATCAGACTGTAAAGGAGCATCCAAAATCCTTGTCTTAACATGGTCAGATAAATTCTGATCCTCAGCCAGGCGTGCCTGCGAAGAACTGAACCAGTGGCAGCCACCCTAGACGAGGCCTGTACAGCATCAAAACCACATTGCAAAGAATGCTTACCCACCTGTTCCGAGACATGCACCAAATCTTGTAATTCTTTACACTCAATGCCTTCCGCCAGAGCATCTACCTTAGACTTCAATTGAGAAAGAAGATAGTTTTGATATTTCAACATGTGAAACTGGCAATTCAAAGCCCTCATAGCTAAGGTGGAAGAAGTATAGACTTTCTTTCCCCATCTATCCAAAGCTCTGGCCTCTTTATCTGGAGGAACCGGATTTTTACAACAGAGGCCTTGACACCCTTAGGTCCCTGACTAACAGTTTCTGGGTCCGCCCTAGGACTCTTATAAAGATATTTATGAGCCTCAGGCACCCTGTAATACCTATCCGGTTTAACAGGAGCAGGAGGCAAAGAATCAGGATTAAGTGAAGCCTCTGCAAACACATCTTCCACAACATCCAGAACAGGTGGTATAGCCAAAGGCCTATGCTGGGGTAAAAGCAAAATTCCCTAAGCCTTTTCCTGGAATCAGAGAAGTCCTGACCTTCCCACTTAAAATGTTCCCTCATGGAATGAAGAGTCTCTGAAAAAGAAAAATCCTCTGGAGGAGAAGCAGAAGGAGTGGAATCATCTGCATCAGAATCAGAATAAGGAGAGTACTCCTGCAAGTCTTCAGCCGAAGACTCTGAAACATCCGAAGCCTGCTCAAAACTCCCCAACTCTGGTTCCACCCTGGGCCTCTTATCAGGAGGGGGCAAAGAACCCCTAATCAAAGTAATTAAATCTTCTGCCATTTTAAGCATGTGCTTCTTGGGCACAGATCCTGTTGAACTAGGAGTGACACCAACAGAAGCTAAACCTGGCCTGCCTCTGGGAGAAGCCTTGGAAACAGAAGGAGAGGGCCTAACCACCCTAGGAAGGGAGGGGAGCACAGTAACCTGAGAAGCCCCTTCAGCCTGACCTGCTTCCTGAGAGGCCACATCCTGCAATATCAAAGTCTCCCCCTGGGACTCCAGAGAAGCCTCCGGCGGAACCACCGGTTCCACTGACGCCTCTAAAGAGCCGGCGTCCGGTACGGACGACTCTTCTTGCCTGGGTTTAGCTGCTTTGTCTTTGCGCTTCTTCGAAGAAGCGGGCGTCGGAGCATCCGACGGCATATTATAATTGCACCGCTTCCCGAAGACCAACCTGGCACAATCTAACCTTCGCTTAATAGTGCGCTTATTGAACCTAGCACAAGAGCGACACCCAACAACGTCGTGCTCAGGCCCCAAACAAGGAATACACAAAGTATGATAATCTCTATGCGGTATCTGCTTCCCACAAGAAATACAGTTATTCACTTTTTCCTGACATCCGGTAAACCACTGAGGCAAGAAAAAACTAAAATATTCTAACGGGTACTTAGCCAACTTTGACTCGGTCTGAAACTCCGAATTCGAAAAATTTCAGAACGCCGAACGGCACTTGCAACGCTGCTTCTGCATCGGACCATGCGGCAAAAAAGACTGAGGATATGACGTTGGTCATGCGCATTTGTACCCTGACGTCCTGATGTCAGTCTTAAGCGCCTTGACCGACGTCAGCCTAATACTTTGATATTCGGGCCGACCGAGGACAGCGGACTACCCAAGTGTAAGGACTGCAGCAATGTGAGATGAAGAACATCCCTGTCCCCTTTGTTTTACTGAACAGGTTGAATGGCCCCAATATTGAGCAGGGAAAGTACTTGCTTTGGAGCCTCTGCCCACTGGTTTGGAGGCAGGTCTGGAAACCCGCTTGGGGTTGGTAGGGAATGGAAGTAGAATCTGTACCCCTGGGATAGAATGTTTAGAACCCATCGGTCCTGAGTAATGGACATCCAGTTTCTGGCATGAGGGCAAGTTTTCCTCCTAGGGGCACAAGTAGTTGGGCAGGGCTGTGAAGGATAATTGAAAAGTCATTGTGAACTTTTCCCATTAGGGGGTGGCTTGCCACTCCCCTTTTTTGAGGTGGGAGCATTCCATTGTTTAGATCTCTGCATACCCTGAAACTGTAGTGTTGGTGGTCTGGTTCCCCTGGGTTTGGACTGAGAAGGCCTGGAAGGGGCTGGAAAGAACCAGTTTTTTAGAAAGCCAATGCCTACTGAATCTAGGTGGCTAAACTTGTAAGAATTCTTTAACAGTTTGCATAGATTTAAAGGAGCGTCTAGTAATTTTGATTTGACATGGTCTGGCAAGGTTTGTTCCTTCAGCCAAGCATGCCTTCTCAGTCCACGCCTAGTGACTACAGCCCTGCAAGATGCTTCTAGGACATCAAAGCCACACTGCAAAGTATGCTTATTAACTTGGTTTGCAGAATGCATTAACTCTTGTAAATCTTTATTTTCTGCACAATCTGGAGATAACACCGTTTTTTGTTTAATTTGTTCCATAATATGTTGCTGGTACTTCAACATGTGAAACTTGCAAATCAATGCCCTGATGGCAAGAGTTGCAGAGGTATATACCTTCTTACCCCATCTGTCTAAACCTCTGGAATCCATGTCTGAAGGAGTAGGGTTTTTGGCTGTAGTAGCCTTAATCCATTTAGGTCCATGGGAAATGGTCTCTCGATCCGCACTAGGATTCGTAAAGAGAACTTTGTGAGAATCAGGTACTCTGTAGTACCTGTCAGGTTTGCAAGGGGTCTGTGTCTGGAGTAAGACTGGATTCCATGAAGACATCATCTACAACAAATAGGACAGGGGGTATAGCTAGAGGCCTGTGCTGAGGCAACTCTAAAAATTCTCTGAGTCTCTTTTTGGACTGAGAATAGTCCTAGTATTCCCAGTGGAAATGCTCTCTTAAAGTATGCAAGGTTTCACCAAAAGAAAAATCTTCTGGAGGGGAGGCAGAGGGAATAGATTCCTCTGCATCGGAATCCTCAAAGGTTGATAAGGGTATGTCCTGGTAATCAGAAGGGTCAGAGTCATCGGACTCCTGGTCTGTAGAATCAGAAAGAAACTCAATTCTTTGTCTCTTAGCAGGGGAAGGCTGGCTTCCCCTAATTAGGGTGATGAGGTCTTCAGCCATTCTAAGCATTTGTTGTCATGGCATGGGAGCTTGAGCATGTGCTTTGGTCATTGGTTTTCTAGGCATAGTGCATACTCTGGGCCTGAGAAACATGGTAATTTTAGCTAAAAACAAAGTTGGTTTAATGCGAACATTGGTAGGTCAGAATACACCCTCAGAAGCCAGTGCCTGCACAGCAGCTCTGGACCCATCCAAGGTAGAGACATCCACAGGTTCCATAGTCAAACCTCGCGGCATACCAGAATCCGAATGGGTCTCAGCAGAGGCCTGCAAATCTGTAGAAGCGTGCATCAGGGGCTGCAAAGGCACTTCATGGAGTACCGGCGGACTGGCGACAGGCTTAACAGAAGCGTGGTCAGCAGTTTTGGACCTATGTGGTCTGTCTCTGTCTTTATCTTTACGCTTTTTCAGAAGATCGGTAGTTGGATGGCTTATCAAAGCCATTTTGGAATACAAAGAATGAGAGCAAAAGAATTTAGCAACAAAATAGCCCGACGACGAATGGTACGGGTGTTAAACAAGGCACAAAACTGACAGTGAGGGACGTCGTGGTCTGGGCCTAAACAAGTGATGCAGTATGAATGAAAATCTCTGTGAGGTGTTTGCTTTCCATAGGCAAGACAACTGTTAACTTTTTCTGACATCGGTTAGAGCAAGAAAAAAGAATCCCCAACAGGGTACTTAGCTTTAGAAGACTTCAGTTTTGAAACTTGAAAAACGAAAATTTCAGGTAGCGGCCGACTGGCACTTGCGAACTGCTTCTGCTTCAGGCTCCTTCTCGACAGGAAGGACTGATGTAATGGTGTTGGCTGCCTGTTTTATACCCCTGATGACCTGACGTAATAGAAGAAGCGACAGCATCCAACGCAGAAGTCCCAAGATTCTGGTATTCGGGCCGACTGAGGGCTACCTGCAGGCAGACAATCCAAGTGTGATGACTGCAACAGTGAAACACGAAGAACATCTCCCCTTCACCTCTCATGTAGGGGAAAGACATCTCCAAAAAATTGTAAAAGACCCCAACTTGAGGAAAAAGCAGTTTCCTGTATGTAACGATTTTGACAACTACCATTTTTTTCAAATTGTGATAAAATAAACAAAAGTCCAGAAACATTGATTTTACCAATATAATGGCTGAGGAGAAGTAAAATATGCGGTAGCTGCTTAATGAAGTTAAAAAGAATAACAAAGCAGAGAAGGGTCTTGTACCAATATGAGAGCCAAGTCCTACATGTTTATCAGAGTCACTGACGGTACAGAATTGATGACTTTGTTTACATTAAAAAAAAAAAAAAAAACAAAGTGCCATAGTTTATGCAGGGTTATGACACTTGGCTAAACTTACACAACAGAAATAATTAACCGCTAAGCACTGAAAGGTCAAGTTACTGGAGCATACCAAGCCTTAAGAACATTAAGATACTACAGAGTGAACTGTCAAACATTTCTTAGGAAAAAACTAAGGAAATGTTGCTAACTTCACAAGTGTTTGTTATGCAGATTAATTCAGAATACAGTAAGCAAGCACTGTTACAGTCTCTAATATATGCTAAATTAAACCAGCATTGCTACCTATAAAACGTATCTTAAGTACTTCATAGCACAGTTTCTGCGTATAAAAGCAGGTAAGATGACTGATTTGTGAGTATAAGCACTGCACTGAGGCTGCTGCTGTTGCTGCTGTAGCACGTACACGTTATCAAGTCTCATTCCTTTATGAGTTAATCTGAGAAGAAAGTGCTTATTCTTGTCTGCTGATTTATCTATTTTTCCATTTATTGGTGTTCATTACACAAACGTTTTTTTTTTTTGGAGTAAAACCTAAACGTATTGGATAGCATTGCCCAGCTCTGTTGGTTAGATGGATAAAGGCATTAGTACGAGTCAGGAGGTCTGAGTTTGGGTAGTGGTTTAGATGCCTAACAAAGTTGCCATGGGGTAGGAGAGGAGTGATGAGGCTATTAGCCTCTGTCACACACACACACACACACATATATATATATATATATATATATATATATATATATATATGCATACAGAACTTCAAAAGTCCATTCACCTTAGACAATTTAAAAACTTTAATAACAAATTCACATTTCAAGGTAACAGCACTCACAGCAAAAACAGTGCTCATGGTTTGCTATCTCAGAAATGTATACAGGCATCCTTGCAGAGGGACTAGTTACCTAACATGGGAGAGAAGTTCAAAACCTGCTGGACATGGAATTATTCAGATGTAATTTATAGTAGAACGTTCACTCTTAACAGTACATAATAGCTAGCTTAGTCATTTAATAGCCAAGGGACTACAGAGTGAAGGTCTTAATTTTTAACACCTTACTGAAGGACAGATAATGGCTTAAATCCAAAAAATAATGTGCTCGTAAAGGCCACATTAATCTGGGATAATGATATGCATCCACCCTTATTTAGTATAAAGTAAGGGCACCCTTTAATGGGAGAACTGCATATTTGCCTGTAGTCCAAGTGTTGTGAACGCAAAATTTCAACATGCTTGCTAATGAGCTATAAGCTATATGTGCATCCATATTCAAGAACTTGCATTAGCATTGTCCGTGCTGGACAGGGGCTTTCGGTGCTGACTTGTCTAAACATGGGCTAAAGTCTTGGCTAGGCTTACAAGGGCCTCAGGGCCAAAAGCCTAGTAACTTCCTATGATCCTATGATTTTCCTATACTAAGTGTTTCTGTGTTCCTACTTTTACTGAGCGTTTCAATCATGTATGTTTGTTTGTTTGTCTTTTTGGCTTTTCCCGGTTAGGGGTCGCCACAGCAGAACTCCGGTCCGCTAATGATTGGCAGTAGATTTTTTTTTATGGTGCAGAGTTGCCAGCCCGACGCCCGACCTTCAGTGAAGGCACGCCCATTCACGCATGTCTTTCGAACGCCACTCGACCGCAGGGAGGACATGCAGACTCCACACAGAAGGCACTCCAGCCGAGAATCGAACAGGAAAACTTCTTTTTGTGAGGCAACAATGCTACCGCTGCACCACCATGGCTACATTTCAATCATGTATGTACTCAATGAAATTCGGATGGGAAGGAGGTCCGAACCAATACTGAAATATTTAAACAGTTTTACTCTCTCACTATTTCTATGTATTGTAAATTTGCTGTCATACTGAGAGAACAATAGGTTCCTAGGTGTTTACTAGGCAAATGACCACAAGGGCCTTTTTAAGCCCGGCCATGCATCCCAAATCTCTGAAGAGTTCGATACCCTTGACAAGTGTAAGCATGGGCCTGAGAGATGAACCATTTACAGGTTACCTGTCTGTATCAGAGACATAGGTACCAAACCAGGGATGAATTTCCAGTTTCCCATCCAATTGTCCAAGTTGCACTTGAAATGGATTAGGGAGGAACTCTGCTTAACATGGATGGGCAGCCTGTTCCATAGATAGGGTAGTCTCTGGGATACATACCTACTTTTCCAGCAGGTCCTATTTATATCACAGGCAAGGTTTAAGTCTTTAGAATGGGTAATTCTGGTACTGTTTGTTTTGTGGATATGCAGGAGGTCCATCAGAGTGGGGTCTGACAATGTCCTGCATGTCAGGCACAGAGCTCCTCTCCAAAGCCTGTAGAAGACAGAATATAGGGATAGGGCCTTGAGGCAATCTGCATAGGTCATATTACGGAGGCCCTGTATTCTTTTAGTGAGGAATGCCTGTGGACATTCCAGTTGTTGGATATGCCTGGTTAGGTACATACCAAAGGGGGCACTGTACTCAATAATAGCTCTGATGAATGCCGAACACAGTGGAACAATGACTTCCTTGGACTTAGATGCCATACCTTTGTTTATAAGTTGTGCAACATAGAATTATTTCCTCACCATTGTAGACACGTGATGATCAAAGGCTAGATTACTATCTATATGTGTCCCTAAGTCCTTGACTACTGGCTCACCTCTAAGAGATGTGTTGTCAATATGATAGTTATAAGGGATGGATGGCTTCCCAAAGGATACTATTATGCATTTCTTGGCATTTAGTTTTAGTCCATGACTCTGACACCAGTTGTTTGTCTGTGTCAGCCCCTCCTGGAGAACATTTGTCTCAGTGTGAGATTCAATAACCGCTCCTAATTTGAATGTTGCATGCACATTTGATGTCATATAGGAATCCCATGCTTTTTGTATATGTAAAAAAAAAAAAAAAAGTTTTCTGTGCGTGTGTGTACACATGTGTGGAAGGGGTGCACACATTTTGGCACTGCATTCATTTGTGTACCTCTGCCTGATCCTTCATTAAGAAGACTTTTAAGATGGATGGATGTAAAAGTTGATCAGGTTGTCTGTATCTACAGAGAACCAATCTTTTGAAGGCAGAATAGACTTGCGTTTCTTATGCACTAAAGAGTTTTTGGTTGGATATGACCTAGTCTGTACCCTCCTTTGTGACACTTTCAATATTAAGCTTTAGGTATTCAATAGAAAGGCACACAAAGTTTACTTGTGTAAAATAAATATATATGCAAGCCAGTAATACAAGCAGGTTTGTTCTTTTAAAATGTAATAATAATAATACATAGAAGTGAGGAACCAATCATTAATATATAGTGAACTACTGCAGCAATGGTGATTCTGTATCATTCACATCCTTAAATGCCCTGAGGAAGTTGAGGGCTGCACACCAAATAGAAAGGCATGTTAAGGTATGTTTCTTTTTAATTCTGTTTCATTAAGCCTGTGTGAATATTTATATGTATGATTGTAGAACAATGAATGTCTTGTTTTGTAATAATCTGGTTATTTATTTATATATTTATTTAGTTAGTTAAGTTTGTTTACCGGGAAAGTCCGACTGGCCCAGAAGCCCATTTTCAGCGGAGGCCTGGGAAGAAAAGCTCCACAGAAATATAAGCAAAATACAATAATTAGATAGTACAATAGTATATATATATATATATATATATATATATATATATATGTATGTATATATATATATACACATATATATATAGTAAGATGCAGAATACACATCTAGTTAGTCTGTACAAAGAAGTTTTCAATAGTTTTCTAGTAGATACAGGTTCAAAAAGAAAAACACAAGCATTTCAGTGAAGATCACTGCAAGAAAAATAAAATTAGTACTGTGTACATATTAAATGGGTGGCCACGGTGGTGCAGTGGTTAGCATTGCCAGCTCACAGCAAGAGGTTCTCCGGTTCGATCCTCAGCTGGGATGGCTTCTGTGCGGAGTCTGCATGTCCTCCCTGTGGTTGCGTGGGTTTCCTTTGGGTGCTCCGGTTCCCACCCACATCCCAAAGACATGCTGTAGGTGGCTTGGACACTCTAAATTGGTCCTAGGTGTGAGTGCGTGCATGTGTGTGCCTTCTGTGGAAGGTTGGGAGCAGGGCTGGCAACTTGACACCGTAAAACTCCACTGCCAAACAGGGGTGGACCGGTGATCCGCTGTGGCGACCCCTAACTGGAAAAAGCCGAAGGAAGAAGATGACTGTGTACATATTAAATAATAGTTATGAACAAATAAGATTTAGTATATAGAGTTACCTTTAGTTAATTGACAGCCCACTTCACCGAAACCAACTTCATCGAGACATCATTTTACCGACAACTGCAGAGCTGACATTTCCCACATGGTAAGTAACCATTTGGCCATCCCAAATTCAGAAACTACCACTAAAACAAACCCACCGATGTGGGAGGCTACGCCCCCTACACTCCCCTTAATAAATATTCCAACTCCGAGAATGCACTGCCGTGGGGGTAAGGGGCAAAGTTCAGCTTGATGACCAAACAGTTATTTACATTGTGGGAAACGTCGGCTCTGCAGTTGTCGGTAATATGACGTCTCAATGAAGTTGGTTTCAGTGAAGTGGGCTGTCAATTAACTAAAGGTAACCCATATATATATATATATATATATATATATATATATATATATATATATATATATATATATATATATATATATATAAAATCTTATTTGTTCATAACTATTTAATATGTACACAGTACTAATTTTATTTTTCTAATTTATTTTTCTTGCAGTGATCTTCACTGAACTATATGTATATTTTTGAGTAGTAATAACACTGAGGAGAGTAAGAAAATGAGGTAAGGAGTGGACAGTGTGATGAGAGAATTATAGACATCTTGTTAGTCAGGTTTGGTCCAGGCGCAATGCCGGTTCTTGGGCAGATGTTCAAATAGGAGTTGTTTGAAACTGGTAGATTCAGGAGTGTTTTGGAGGGTGTGGGATAGAGAGTTCCATAACTTGGCTATTTGATTTGAGAAGAGGGCTTCACCATGAGTGTTGTTATCTTTGTTTACTGTAAGAAAGTTTCTATGTGCATATTTTAGACTTCGTGGGTATGAGTAGGAAACAACAAGCTCCTTGAGGGATGGGCAACCGTCAGGATGGAAGATGATACTGTGTGTGAATTTAAGTTGGCAGAGATGCAGAAGGTTAGGTAGCTCGAGCCAATTTAATTTATGTAGAGCAATACAGTGGTGGGTTTGGTGGGGAAGGTTGGCTGCGAAGTGGGCTATTTTGTTCTAGCGAGTTTCCAATTTTGTTAAGTCTGATATTTTTTTAAGTTGGTAAAGAAGGGGAAAGCATAAAGGAGAGTAGAGAGGAGGAAGGTTCTGGATATAGCTAGTCTGGTATTGTCAGTAAGGAATGGCTTGCTTCTGCACAGTGAGCCATGTTTGACACGAACGTTCTAAATTGTGATGGCTATGTGTTGATCAAATCTGCGTTTGTTGTCAATAGTCACACCGAGGAGTTTTGTATGCTCAACTGGTCAGATGACTGTGTTGTTTGCTGAGAGAATGGTGAAAGGAGGTGTGGTAGGTGATTGTTTGCTATTGGTAAACAGCATTAAATGTGTCTTTTTGGGGTTGAGTATTGGTTGTGATTTACTTAGATATGTTTCTTTATCATTAAAAGCTTGTTGGGCTACTATTTGGAAGTCTGCTAATGTTATCTGCTCTGCAGATTAAAGTTGAATCATCTGCAAACTGAACTACTTTAGCATGTGTTGTGGATGAGGCTAGATCATTAGAGAAGATGGTAAAAAGAAGAGGCCCTAGTATGGATCCTTGGGGGACTCCGACTAAGATAGTCAGAAGTGATGAGAGTTTACATTTCCATCATAGTGCTTGTTGTCTGTCAGAAAGATAGCTTAGGAACCAGGAGATGGAAGTCTTTGAAAGGTTTAGTAAGGCAAGAGTATTAAGGAGTTTCTGATGGGATATAGTGTCAAATGCTTATGACAAGTCTAGGAATATTGATGCTACTTGCTGGTTTGATTTTCTGAGTTGGTTGATGGTGTTAGAGAAATTAATTAGGGATGTGGTGGTGCTGGGTTTCGGTCTGAAACCATGTTGGGAGGGAGAGATACGATTGTGAGATAGCAGGTATCATAGTAATTGAGCATGTATACACTTTTCCAGAATTTTTACACGGGGGGGGGGGTGGCTATGGGTCTTCAACTGTTTAATTCTGTTGATGTTCCTCCTTTATGTAGAGGGGTGATATAGGAAATTTTCCATAATTTTGGGATGTACTGTTCTGCTATAGATCTATTTACCAGAATGGAGACAGGCAGAGCTATGGCATCTGCTGAAAGTTTGAGGTACTCATTGGGGAGTCGGTCAGCTGCTAAGGAAGAAGGTTTCAGTTTTTTCAGCATCACTCTTATGGTGCTAGTTGAGACAGGTTTGAGGTCAAAAGAGTTGTTGTTAGTTTCCACATTAGGTGGAAGAGACAGTGGGGTGTAACTAAGGAGACAATGGTGTTTATAAAGTAAGTGTTGATTTGTGAGGCAACACTCACACTTTGGTTATTGGTTGTTGGTTCTGAGGTTGTGGCTTTACTAGGTGGAGGAGCGAGTTAACATTCTGCCAGAAATTTTGGGGATTGTTTTCTTATTTGTTTTGCATAGATGTATAATATATTTTTTTGTCTAGTTTGTGTTTTTTTTTTTTTTTTGATTGCAGAGCTGCTGGTATGCTAACAGAGTTTTGTTGTCTTTTGTTTTCTGGTATTGAAATCAGGTTTTTTACCTTAGTTTTTGAAGTTTAATGGTTTCTTTTGATATCCAGGGCAATCTCTTATTTTTAACACGAGTTGGTGCCAAGCTATTTAGAATAGCTAGACATGTGTCATTGAAGTATGCTACAACCTGGTCAAGTTGGAGATGATGGAGTGGTGTCCAGTTACATTTATTGAGCATGTCTAAGAATGCTTCATTGGAGAAGCTATTGGTATTTCGTATGACGTTGTAAACTATGGTTCTGGGTGAGTTAAGCTAATAACGGATTAAGTAGGTAGGTCTATGGTCACTTTAATTATTTGGAAGGCATATGGAGGGACAGTTATGGGTGGTATTGTTAATACGTGACCAGTCTAAGCTAGATTCCCTTTTGCTATGTTTAATTATTCAAGTGGGAACCTGGATAGTTTGGGAGAAACCATGTAGATTTATGAAGGTGGAAGGGTGATCACCAGTGCAAGTGTTCCAGTCACCTGTGATAATAGTTTCATGGATGTAGGTTGAGGCTATCCAGGCTATGAGTTCTTCAATGGCAGTGGAAAAATTGTTGGGAGGTATGTAAGTGGCTATTATGGTAATATTTTCCTTTGAGTTGATTTTGTTCCATGTTACTAGGATTTCAATGTTGTTACCAAAAGGGTATTTGATGGGTAGGTAGTCTATGCTTAAATTATCATTGTAGAAGATTGCAACCCTGTCTCCCTTCTTCCTGACCCTGTCTAACCCATGTATGCAATAACCTTGTGGGAGTATGCCTAAGTCTCTTATAATGGGGTTTTAGCCAAGTTTCTGTTGCTATAGGAATGTCTGGTGAGTATTGTGCAAAGACTGCATGAAAGTCTGTGATTTTTTTAACTAGGCTTCTAAGGTTCATGTTAAGAATGGAAGGTCTGAAGTTTTAATGTGAGGAAGGGGTGGAATGGTAGGCATGATGGTACGTTGTGCAGTGTGCAGCCTGGGATTGGGGTGTATATCACCACTATGAAGAATCTATGATAATACACATACATGTTTGTGTAACAGTTTGGACAGTATGTGAAAGTCTTTGCTGAAGTGGTTAGTGGTATTGCTGACAACTACATGTCTGAAGTGGAAGTATGCAATATGTGTGTGATTGTAGAGTTGGGAGGAGATGGCAAGGTAGGACAGTGAGGAGTGGACGGTATCAGTATATTATAGTGTGGGGTTATGGACATGTCTCTGTAGGTGTGTGCAGGATGTTAGATAGTATGCAGATAGCAGTAGGGTATAGAGTGTGGGAAGGAGAGCATGGTGTGTATTCTTTGTTTCGGAATGTTAGGTTAGCTGTATGGTCTGATAAAGAAGATGTAGGGACAGAGGGGTGTTGGTGTAGTTTGGTGGGAGTAGAGTGATTAAGGACAGTTGCAATTAAGTTGTGTGAGGTGAGAGAGTAGTGTTACCAATAGTGTATTGGTTAATTGAGGTGTGACTGGCAGACAGAGGGTGATTGCTGATTGGGGAAGGTTAGGGGTGTGGTTAGTGTTTGTATAAGTCTAGGTGATTCAGAGGTGGGTGGGAATGAGGGTAGGGTAGGGTAGGGGAGTGGAGTGAGCCCAAGCATAGCAAGGGCAAACAGAGTGGGCTGGCTCTTCCTCAGAGAAGAGTGCAAAGAAAAACAATCAGTATAAGAAAACAAACATTGGAGCTGTAAGGTAAGTGAAAGCAAGGAAGAGATAGATGCATAAAGGTAGGCATATAAACAGATAGCTGCAGAAACACTACTTTTATGACCTTGGTGTGTAGGTAAATCAGCAAAGGATGGCAAATCTATTTGGGGACAAAATACACCAAGTAAATGGTACTAGCCTTAATTTACAGGAATTCCAATAGGGAGACAGATTTATTTGGGACAAGATACAGCAAGTAAATTGTTAGTTGCACCACGTAGTGGTAAGAGACAAAGCTATACTTGCCTGGGGTGGGAGTCTTTGCAGGTGTTAAAAAATAACTAGTAAAAGTACCATATTTGCTATAAAAAGGATTGTAAGCATCCAGTCACAATGTTTAAAAAATAACTATTAAAGAACCAAATGTGCTAATAATAAGAACTGTAAACATCCAGTCACCTATTCAGACTTTTCTGGTGAGTATCCTTATTAAAAAGTGTTCGTTTTTGCTTTAAATAACTGTAGGGAGAAACCGGACGGTAGCAGTGGTTTTATTTGGCAATGTTGCAGTTGCTGGGTGTGGGGGGAGTGGGACCTGAGCTGCAATGACAAAGGCAGGCCAAGTGTGCTGTAAAAAAGAGATAATAAGTGATGATAGGAATATGGCTAGTTATTGCAAAGTGCACAACACCTCAGTGAGCAGTACAGTAAGAGGAATTAGGGTCAGCTGACTGAGTGCAGATGTGTGTTGTTACGAGAGGTATAAAGGAACCTAGAGAGGCTGTAACGGGATCTGTGGTGTCTGCAGAGTGACCATGCAATGACAGAGAGAGAGATGTTCTACAGACCATAATGTAAGGACCACTGACCTCAGGGTTTATAGTGCATTAAATATCAGGCAGAAATCATATAATAGTAACAGTAAAACACATACTTATGCAGTCATTGTTTCTGCTATATATTGCCAAATTATACGTTAGATGTAGAAACTGTATCAGCAGTCCTTTTTATGAAAGTATACACATAACAGGAACAAGATTTAAAATTTGAGGAGAGGGATGCCTTGATGGTTGGGCAAATAGACATACAGGATGAGGACTTAAGAAGGGACAAGCTGTAAATCAGAGTAAATACATAAAAAATTATAATGAAAGAATGGGAGGGGGTGCCCTTCCATACATTGAAATAGTGATTACCATTTTAGCTGGAGAAAGGTAACAGAGGAGCAATGGGAGAGAGTGAATCTTCAACCTTGGGAGATTTAATGTACATAGTTATCTGTTTGCAAAGTAGGGAGAGTGATAGTATGGCAGGATAGTTTGAATATATGAAACTGTACATTCACAAGTCTTCTGGAGGAATACCTGCTGAAGACATCTAAATCTCACCTGCAACATAAATAGAACATGCTGGAAAGATAGGTTTGTATCACATAGAATTCTACTTATTTGGAATTATCTTTCTCTCCACATAAAGCAAAGTACTTCTTTTATACTGTTCAAGAGTAAAATGGATGAACGGATGGGTAACTGCAAATTCACTCATGGTTTATTACCCTTGTCACTCATGGACAGGGACAACATATAAATGCTCTGCTCACCACTGAGTTATTCATGGTTAAACTATGAAGGCTAAACTCTTCATGGGAATGTATGTCTATGTTTATAAACAATCTTAATGGATCAATATGAATCAAAACAGTCACCAAAGCCATGAACAAGGGGAAGATGGTGCACACCACCTACCTTGACCTAGCCAAAGCCTTCAACACTATTCCTCACTCAAGCATAATAGATGAACTCTCCCAGCTAGACATCAACCCATATATTACCAGATGGGTAGCTAACTGGGTCACTGATAGAACCCACTCAGTCAAAACAGGGAAAGTCACCTCTGGTAGTAGACCCGTAACAAGTGGTGTGTCCCAAAGCTTGGTCTTGGGGCCTGTACTGTTTGGGATATACTTTTCAGAGGTGCAGCCAAAACCAGTGGTCTGTGGCTGACCAAGTTTACAGATGACTGCAAACTGGGTGCTGTCTTAAATTCCCCTACTTATGTGAACATCCTCCAGGAGGGCCTTACCCAAACTAATGACTGGTGCCAGAAGCATGGCCTCAAACTGAATGCCAAGAAATGCATCATTATCCCCTTTAGGGAAAATGGTGTCCCCACTAATTATCACATTAATAACAATGTACTAAGCATGCAAACAGTCATGATGGACTTTGGCACTCGGGTTGATAGCAACCTGACTTTTGACCACCATGTTGCCTCCATTGTATGGAAGGCTTTCTACATGGCCCATCTCATAAGTAAGGGTACTTCATCCAGGAACAAGGTCATAACATCCCTGTACTCCTCCCCTTATCAGACCCATTAATGAGTACAATGCCCATTTACGTTCATAGGTTCATAGGTAAGTACTAGGCTATCTGCCCAAGGGCATTTATAAGCCTAGCCAGAATGTGTTGGCTTTCACCACTGCCTTAGATGATTAGTTCCCTGTGCCTCTGTCCAGCAGAGCCATTAGTTCCCTGCGCCACTGTCCAGCAGAGCCACTGCAGTGATCCCCAGGGTAAATTTTCTGTTTCCCATCCACCCGTCAAGCTTTCTCCTGAAGAGTGTTAGTGAGGGGCTCTGCCTGATGTATATTGGAATCCTGTTCCAAAGCATGGGGAGTCTCTGGGACAGGAATCTATCCCTCCAGCATGTCCTATTTATCGTTGTGGTGAGGTTTATATCTCTAGAGCATGTGGCTCTCCGGGATTTGTTTTTTTTAGGTGGAGCATGTCCATCAATTCTGGGTTGGACATGGCCTTGTATGTCAGGCAGAGATCACCTCTGAGTAAGCGGTATGCAACCGAGTACAGCTGGAGTTTCTTGAGTTGGGCTGCATAGGGCATCTGTTTGAGGCTAGTAATCCTCTTGGTGAGGTACTTTTGTGGTCTTTCCAGCTGTTGCAGGTGTCTTGTAAGGTACATCCCAAATGTGGCTTTGTATTCTATGATGGGTCTAATGAGTGATGAGTAGAGAGGCACAATAACCTCTTTTGTTCTAGATGCGAACCATTTTATGATTAGGTGGGCCACATAGAAGGATTTCTAACCACCTTGGCAATATGATTATCAAAGGAGAGATTACTATCGACTTGGGTCCCCAGATCTCTTATTACATTTTCTGTATTTAGGGGACTACCACCTACGTGGTAGTTCGTGGGTACTTTGTTTTTTCCAAAGGGGATGACTATGCACTTTTTGGAATTTAGCTTGAGGTCATGATTTTGACACCAGGTATTCGTCTCAGTGAGACCCATCTAGAGGGTGCCTGCATCAGCCGGAGAATCAGTTATGATACCCAGTTTGCAGTCATCTGTGAACTTGGTCAGACATTGTCCTCCTATACTTGCCTGTACCTCTGAGAAGTATATACCGAACAGGAGGGGTCCTAGGACTGAGCCCTGGGGGACGCCACTTGTAACCGGTTTAGAGTCAGACATAGAGCCTGCAACACTTCACCATGTGGGTTCTATCCATGAGCCAGTTGGGAACCCATCTCGTGATGTAGGGGTTTACGTTCAAGCTGGTGAGCTTGTCTATAATACTAGAATGGGGAATGGTGTCGAAAGCCTTTGCGAGGTCTAGGTAGGCTGTGTGGACCTCCTTTCCCTCGTCTAATGCCTTGGTAACCATCTCGAAGAAGTCCACCAGGTTTAGGAGGCATGATCTGCTCTTAACAAAGCCAAAGTGGGTAGGGTCCAAGGTTTGTAGGTTCCCAATGTCTCTGTTAACAAGTTCCATGATGATGTGTTCCATAGCCTTGTAGACCAGGCTAGTCAGACTTATAGGGTGATAGTTCCCAGGGTCCGTTGTGGCTCCACCTTTGTGGAGTGGGATAACTGTTGCTGTGTGCCACTCTGTGGGTATGTGGCCTGTAGAGAGGCTGAGTTTGAACAGTGTGTTTAGGTTAGGGGTTAGTTAATTTTGGAGCTCTTGTAAGACACAGCCTGGGACACCATCCGTTCCCATTGAAGCTGTGTTTTTGGCTTTGGATAGGGCTGTTTTAACATGTGTGTTGGTGACTGACAGGGCCCTACATTCTTCTGGTATGGTTAAGGGCCCTTTAGCGGGTGAGAGGGGGGTGAAGTTTGCACTAAACCTGTCTGCCAGAATGTTGGCAATATCAGTTGGTTCAGTGTATTTTGTGCCATTCTGCAGTAACAGAGAGCAGATCTGAGAGTTTGTGGTTATCTTTGGAGTCATTGGCAATTTTTCTTTCGAAACTCGCCTTGGATGATTTAATGAGGGATCGTAGTTTCTTGCTGATACTGATCAGGGATGTCTTTGCTTCTTGGGATTTTACTCTTTTCTGTACTAGTTTTCTCCTTCTGTTGTATAGCTTGTTTATGGCAGGGGTCCACCAGACTGGTTTCCTTTTCTTGGAGGAGTGAGTCCTGGTTTTACTTGGGATAGCACAATCCATGCATTCCTGCAGATGCTCATAGAGGGCCTTTGTAAAGGTTTCAGCAGCTTGGACAGCATTGTCCCTTTAGCATGGGGGCTGTGAACCTTTCCACCTCGGTCTTAAGGACGTGAAGTTTGCTTTTGAAAAGTTTTTCATAGTGGTTTCCTTGATTGGGGGTGGGGGCGGAATGTGGATATCCAGAGTGATTAGTCTATGGTCTGATCTAACCAGCGAGGGGTTGACCTCCGGTGTGGAACACCGGTTGCCCATGTTGGTGATGACCAGGTCCAATATTTTGTTCCCTCTGGTAGGGGTGTTGACCAGTTGATCCAGGGCATTTGAGTTTATAAATCCTAGGAAGCATTGGGCAAAGGAGTTAGTACTTGAGTAGTTCTTCCAGTTTATGTTTGGGTAATTGAAATCACCCAGTATTAGGGTGTTTGTTAGGACCTTCATATTTAAAGTTTGTCCAGAAATGTGGATTGGGGGTCCTGGGCCATGGTGGGTGATCTGTAGCAAGCTACAATTTGGATTGCAGTTTTGCCCGTTGTTAGTTGCACATGGATGATCTCTGATGCATTGTGCTGCGCCACTAACCTGGAGGTGTGGGTATCCTTGATGAATATGGATACACCCCCGCCTTTTGTATTTCCGTCCTGGTTCTGTGGCCAAAAGGTATGGTATGAGTTATAGCCTCATAGTGCTGGGGTGCTCTCAGGAGCCTTAAATCAGGTTTCTGTTACTGCACAGATGTCAATGTTCTCCATACTGAGGAGTGCCTCAAGTGCGTGCATTTTGAGGTTTAGACTTCTGGCGTTGAGTAGCATTTACCCTCAGTTTTTGGTTACTTGTGCTATATATGGTGGTGGGTTTGTCTTTTGAGCCTTGCCAAAAAAAGGCACTATGGGGGCGGCAAGAGCCTTGGTCAGTATGCGAAACCCTAAGGGATACAGGTGCAAGCCATCTCTTGCAAAGCAACATGGCTTGTCGAGCATGTCATCCCAGGTGGACAGATACTGGATCCCCTTTGAATGACACCAGAAACTTAGCCAATTGTTGAAATTGATCATTTTTTCTTTATACTGTGGCATCATTCTTGGTGAGGGCAGGATGCTACTCAGGGTCATACCGGACTGGGCTACATGATCAGAGAGCTCTTTCATGTCTCTTTTCATGTAGTCCAGCGAGGTACATCTCAGGTCATTCACATCAACATGGACAATGACAGAGTTGTATTTGTACTTGTTCTTGAGTGACCTGAGTGCTTGTGTTATGTGGTGGATTCTGGCCCCCGACAGGCAGCTAACTGTAATCTTCTCCTTGTCCAGCCTAATTAGTGGGACATCAGTGTGCCTGACTATAGAGTTGCCTATTACTAGTGTGTTGGGTATGTTATTTTGCGTTAAGGGCTGTGATTGCGTGACACGCTGATTATGTGAAGTATGTGTTTCACGGTTGGTAATGGGGTGTGGAGGTTGCTTGGATGTCTGCTTTGGAGGTCTCTGTTGCTTTTGCAGATTTTTATTTAGAGCCTCCAAGTATGTTTTCATGTATTCATGTGTGTTATTTGCCAGTGTTGGTTTATTACATCTATGTGAGACTGGTAGTGCGTTGCAAGTATTACCCTTTTCTGCTTGACTGTCATTTCCAGTCTTGGGTTTGCCTCCAGTTTGGCTGTATAATTGCATCTCTCGCGTATATTAGTGTTTGGTGGTAGGTGGAGAGGGTTGTCTGTGTACATGAGGCAGTTGTAACATTGTCTCAAAATGCCCAGATTCACCAGTTGGACTGGGGAGTACACCGGAAACTGCCCTTTGGACATGCCTGAATAGGTAGAGTAAGCTGTTTTTCTGATTGGCTGGTGGGGACAAATAGAGAGCCTTGTCCTTCTGGACAGTATAGGGGGGGGGTCTATTGCTAGGGTTGATTAGTGCTTGCTATGAGTTTTAAGTAAGTACTTGACTGTGAAATGAATGGTTTGAGTGCTAAAGTTGAAGGTTTGTCTAGTTCCATGGGAAAAATTGAAGAGTAGACTTTGTGGAGCCGAGAATAGTTTAACTCTAGCTAAACGGCACTGACAGGTGTGCAAAACCGCACAAATGCGGTTTTTATAGCAGAGAAGTGAAAGAGATAGAAATTAGGCCAAAATGGCTTTGGCATGTACCTTGCCAAGCACATGCAGCAGCTGGAGAAACCACAGAGGTTCCTTATCAGGAA
Source organism: Protopterus annectens (assembly GCF_019279795.1). Classification (NCBI taxonomy): domain Eukaryota; kingdom Metazoa; phylum Chordata; order Ceratodontiformes; family Protopteridae; genus Protopterus; species Protopterus annectens. The sequence goes on along the minus strand of NC_056751.1, from coordinate 380,798,942 downwards.
AATCCAGGGTCTCAAACACCTGTCCTATACAGATAGGCTAAAAGCCCTATTATACCATGACCCCCGCCATTAATATTCCAAAACGTGCACGCTGATTGGCCAGCGTGCACGTTGTAAATCGACTTATACTAATGGAAAAAGGTCCGTCGCGGACTTTTCCATTAGTAAAGTCTTTTAAAACACTGTCTCGCTATGTTAAAAGAGTTTAACATAGCGACACAGGTTTAAAAAAAGCAACGGAGATCTCCGTTGCTTTTTTTAAAGCTGTCTCGCTATGTTAAACTCCTATAGCGACACAGTGTGTAAAAAGCAACGGAGATTTTGCTTTCTCCGTTGCTTTTTTTTTAAACCTGTCTCGCTATGTTAAATGAGTTTAACATAGCGAGACAGCTTTAAAATAAGCAACGGAGATCTCCGTTGCTTATTTTAAAGCTGTCTCGCTATGTTAAACCCATTTAACATAGCGAGACAGGTTTAAAAAAAAAAAGCAACGGAGAAAGCAAGATCTCCGTTGCTTTTTACTGTTTCTCTATGTTAAATGGGTTTAACATAGCGAGACAGCTTTAAAATAAGCCAGCCGTGGGTAAATCCCACATTACCCACACCCAGGCGTGGGTTATTGCTATATCCCTCTACTCAGTCTCGTACAGACTGCTCAGAGGTGACCTGTGTCTGGCATACAAGGCCATCTCAGGCCCAACCTTGATGGAGTTGCTGCATATCCATAAGTCAAAATCAACTTGGCAACCCATATGCAAGGCCTAAACCAGGTCTGTGACATCAATAGAACTTGTTGGCAGGATAGATTTGTGTCCCAGAGACTCCTCTGTCTGTAGAATAGACTCCCTCTCCATGTTAAGCAGAGAACCTGGACAACTGGATTGGAAACAGAAACTACACTCCTGGGATCCCATCTGTGTCCCTGCTGGACAGGGAAACAGGTGCTGACTTTGTTGGAACATGGGTGAAATTCTTGACTAGGCTTATAAGAGCCTCCAGACCAATAGCCTAGTATCATCCTACGAACCTATGAACCTCAGTAAGTACCCATGACATGTTTCAATGCAGAGGAATTCAGAATTTGTACAAGAATGAAATTACAAAATAATGCAACATAAAAGATTTGCACATGTAAAACAAACTGTGAACACATATCAGCACAACAGTGAAGCTTAACTCATAGCCTTCCTATTATATATTCCCTTTCTTCTATACATACATTTATTACACCTAAAGGGATAGTCAACGAGTCTGAAAATATTCAATAGAAGGGGGAATCAATAATCTAAATTTAAAAAGTGCTGGGGTAGTTACTTATATTTTCATAGCAGAATATTCAGCTAGTACTCAACTGCTGTTCTAATAACAATTTATTGATGTGACTGCTGACCACTTATTAGCTACAAGCTCTGTAAGCATTGCCACCTGCATACCTGACTTAAGAATATGCCAGATAACTATGGTCCCTTGCTTTTACTTCCTGTCATGGCACAGCAATTGACTTTTAGGATCCATCTGTCACTAAACTGGGTGAATAAATAATGGGACTAGAAAACATTCCTGAGGAATCTGTGAGAATCCATTGTAGAAATGTATACCTTCTTGTTAAAGATCTGTGTTTGATGTGATTAGGCGATATCCATAAAAAAATGACACCTTAAGTTTCTCAAAAGAAAACCTGTACTATTGTATAAATGTATAAAACAAAAAGTGAAGTTAATGCCTTCTAAGGTGGCAAGCATTTTAAAACAAAGCTTAGTAGAGCTATTCATAAACTGAATTACAGACTATAAATACAACTACTAAGATCCATTTTAAAAACACGTCACCTTGGAACATATTAGCTGAAGCACTGCTTATTCTGAAAGTATTTTATTCAAACTTTGTTTCCTATTTTATCCATTTACACAATTATAAAAGTTGAACAATTTAAGTTATTGGTACATTCTGATGTCTAACTATGTGTGAAGATATAATTTGATATGACTTGCAACTGTTTGTGTAAGAACAGATTTAGAGTTAAAATCCATAGGGAAACTACAGAATGCCTGTTCAGTAAGTGACTCAGTTCATTTATAGTTGCACAAGTGCATTTAGTTGCAGACAGAGATGGGACAAGACAGTCAAAAATATGTTTTGTTAGGTAGCAGCCAGTGATGCATGTCCAGATGAACCAGAAGGATTAAGTTATTAGATTATAGCCAGCGATGCACACATAGGTAAACTAGTTAGGGTTAGGTTATTTGGCTACATCCCAGTGATGCATATCCAGGTAAACCACTTGGGTTATATTTTATGTTACATTCAGTTATGTACATCCACGTAAACCAGATGGGAATAGATGTTTAGGTTTCATCCAGTGACACATACTCAGGTGAATCAATTGCAGTTAAGATTTTAGGTTACATCCAGTGATGCATGTCTAAGTAAACCAGATGGGTCTTGAATTTTACGGATGCATCCATTGATGCATATACAGGTGAATCAGGTAGGATTAGGTTTTTAGGTTACACTCGATGCATGGTCATGTAAACCAGTTGAGGTTAAGTCTTTAGGTTACACTCAATGATGCATGGTCATGTGAACCGGCTGAGATTAAGTCTTTAGGTTACATCCAGTGATGCATGTACTGGTGAACCAACTGCAGTTAGGTTTTTAAGTTACCTCCAGTAATGTAAGTACAGTTTAGTAAGTGTTTAGGTTACTTACAGAGATGCATGTATAAGAGAGCCAAAAAGGGTCATGACTACCAATATTAGGTAAACATACTAATAAGGAACAATATATGTGTTTTGCAGCTTGTAGATGGGGGATGATTCAATTTAAGGTGCTTACTTCACAGATATAAGGTACAACATTTGATTCCCACCTTTGGAAATGAAACTGGATCAGCTAGCCTACTATTTATCTATAAACCTACAGTGTTTGTGACTATAATAACATAGTTGGTGTGTTGGGTTTATTTTATAGACGAAAAAAGTCATGACTATATCTCAGATGGCCATAATTAAGCCAGAAACCAGAGCAGTGAATGACACTACCACAGAGGGATATCAGCAGGTAGCCCATGTGACTTATCCACGCAGTGACAGAAGTTAATGCATGTCATGCTGCAAGGCTGCAACCTGGATAAAGTTATTAAATGTGCACTTTTTTGTTGAAAGATTGACACTTGGAACATAAGCCTACTCAAATACCATGTTTATCTCTTGCTGAACCTTACAAGCAGTGCACACACATATATATGCAATGGGCTTGGAAAAGCAGGGTGTAACATCAGTCCTCCTGGCCAACAAGGACAGGAATTTATGTGCACAACTGAAAATCTGAACCAGAGGCAGATTGTGACCTACCACTACTAAACTCTTACCCCCATTGTCCAGACATAAGATGATGTTACCAAAAGGTATTTCCCCAGGAATGGGTAGACCCCCCACAATGGTTATGTGATGTGGTAATGTTAGAAAACTGGAGGTTCATAGGTGTTTAGCAGACTAACAACCGCAAGGGCCTTTTTAAGCCTAACCATGCATCCCAAATATCTGACAAGTTCTGATACCCTTGATAAGTGTAATCAGAGGCTTAGGAGATGAAACATTTACAAACATGGGCTTGGGAGATGAACCATTTACAGGTTTCCTGTGTCTTTGAGAGACATAGGTGCCAAGCCAGGGATGAATTTCCTGTTCCCCATCCAATTGCCCAAGTTACACTTGAATTGGGTTAGAGAGGAACTCTGATTTACATGGATGGGGAGCCTGTTCCAGATATGGGGTAGTCTCTGAGATACATACCTGTCTCTCCAGCAGGTCCTATTTATATCACAGGTAAGGTTTATTCTGGAGTTTTTTGTTTCCTGGATATAAAGGAGGTCCATTTCTGAATATACAGGAGGTCCATCAGAGTGGGATCTGGCAATGCCCTGTTTGCCAAACATAGATCTCCCCTCAACAGCCTGAAGGAGACAGAATACAGGGATAGGGCCTTAAGGCAGTCTGCATAGGACATTTTACTTATGCCTTGTATTCTTTTAGTGAGGAACCTCTGTGGAGATTCCATTTGTTGGATATGCCTGGTTAAGTACATACCAAAGGAAGCATTGTAGTCAATGCTAGGTCTGATGAATGTTGAATACTGTGGAACAATGACTTCCTTGGACCTAGATGCCATACCTTTGTTTATAAGTTTCGCAACATGGAATGAATTCCTCACTACTGTAGACACATTGGTTCCCTATTAGATGAACAAATGCTTAAAATGTTGAGTACGACATACTCGACAGCTTTTAAGCGAATGTTCATCTAAGTGAAACCAGAGAATGTTGAAACAAGGAGTTTCGAAAAGTTACAGTTGGCCAGCCGTGAGGAAGCCAACGGCTGACGTCAGAATGTTCATCCTGTCTCGCCATTCTTACAGTCCCCCACTGTGGTACAATCTCAGAGTTGGTATATTTAAGTAGGGGGTGTGTGGGGGGCAAAGCCCCACACTTTATTTTGTTTGTCGATTTTTTTGGGGGGGGTTTAAGGGTGTGCAGTACATTGTAGCCCTCAGCAGTTGGCTTCCTGACGGCTGGTCAACTATAACTTTTTTAAACTCCTTGGTTCGATATTTTGGGGGTTCAGTTAGATGAACATTCGCTTAAAAGCTGGCAAGCATGTTGTAATCGATATTTTAAGCATTCGTTCATCTAATATAAACCCACCACATTATGGTCAAAGGATAGATTACTGTCTATTTGTGTCCCAAAATCCCTGACTATTGGGTCAACTCTAAGGAGTGAGTTTTTTTTTTTTTGTCACTATGATAGTTATCAGGGATTGATGGCTTCTCGAAGGATACTGTTATGCATTTATTGGCATTTAGTTTTAGTCTGTGGCTCTGACACCAGTTGTTTGTGTGTGTCAGCCCTTCCTGGAAAATATTTGTATCATGTGGGATTCAATGACAGCTCTTACTTTGCAATCATCTGCAAATTTAGTCAGCCAGAGACAAATGACTTTGGCTTTGATGTCATGGAAGTAAATGCAAAAAAGGAGCGGTGCACGGACCAATCTCTGAGGGACTTCACTTGTGACTGGCCTCTTCCTATAAGTGGACTCCCCAAATCTAACTCCTTGGGTCCTGTGATCCAGCTGGCTATCCATCAGGTGACATACGGGTTTCCACCTAACCTCTTGAGTTTGTCAACAATGCCTGAGGAGGGTATTGTGTCAAAGTCCTTGGCCAGGTCAAGGTAGGCAGTGTGAATCATTTTGCCCTCCTCAATTGCTTTGGTGACCTTCTCAAAGAAGTCCACCTGGTTGAGTAGACATGACCTGTCCTTGATGAAACCAAAATGGGTCGGGTCCAGTGTCTGGAGGTTTACTATATCATTATCGATCAGTTCCATGATAATTATTTCCATGGTTTTGCATATAAGACTAGGGAAACTTATCGGTATGTAGATGGCCCACCTTTATGCAGAGGGATGACGTTTGCTGTTCTCCATTCATAAGGCGCACAACCTGTTTAGAGGCTACAGTTAAATAGGAATTTCAGTGGGCCTGCTAGGTCATGTTTCATGCTACTTAGAAGGCATCCTGGGATACTGTCTGGGCCCATTGAAGAAGTGTTCTTGGGCTTAGGGAGAGCATTAAAGACCTGTTCTCTTGTGATAGAAGAAGTAGGTATATTTGATGGTATTTCCTGAGGGAAGGTTGAAGGGGACAGAGGGGTAATGCTGGAGCTGAATTTGTTGGCTAGTAGATTTGCTATATCTTCTGGCTCATTATAGGTGGCTCCATTTACAACGAGCTCTGCACACAATTGTGTATTGCCTTTGAGGCTGCGGACATGCACGTACATGTGCAGAATGCCTTGTTGTTGTCCTTGGCTTGGGAGGCCAAACTTACCTGAAATTTGACTTTGGTAGACTTAGCTGTCCTCTGCATTGTTTCTTTAGTTTGATGCTTGGTGCTGCACTTCCTCATTTTTGTCATGTTTTTCTTCCTTCAGTTACACAGCCTACTGATTTTGTGATTCCACCTGGGTGGCTTGTTTTTTTGAGTTAGTTCTGTACTTCTTCCTGGTGTGTATAGCTGTCTCTATGCAGCTATTAACACACTTGTATTGGGTTTCTGTGAACTGTTCTGCATAGACAGCTGTATTCTCAGGGTTTATGGGGGCTTGAAATTTTGCCAGGTTATCATGTAATAGCAGGAAGTTAGCCTTAGAATAGTTCCTGAATATTCCAGGGCTAGCTGGGGGTCCAGGTTTTATTTTTACTTCAAAGACGACCATTTTGTGGTCTGAACTTACTAGGGAAGACATTACACTAGGGGATGTGCACCACTCTGCCACATTAGACCCCTGGTTGGTGTACTCACAATCTGGTCCAGAGAGTTTGAGTTTACAAAATCCAGAAATCTCTATGCCTGTATATTTGGTGTCATATAGGATTCTTAGTTAATAGTGGGGTAATTAAATTTGCTCATGAATACAGTATTGGGTTGGATGGTGTGGGTTTCCAATAATTTTAAATACATGGCATGGGTTTCCTTGGTCATAGAGGGGGACCTATAGCTTGCAAGGAAGGGGTACTGAATTTTGCCTATGGTGATCTGAACATGGAGTAGCTCAAGGGCATTGTCTTCTTTGACCAGCCTTAAGGTATATTTATTTTTGATGTAAATCGAGACATCTCCTCCTTTACTCCCTGCCTCTGTACTACGTGCTCTAAATATGTGGAGGGCATTATGACCTTGCACTGTCAGTGTGCTGTCCGCAGCTTTAAACTGTGCCTCAGTGACTGCACTGATAGGGTGAAAAGAGCTCCAAGGGAGTGGAGTTTTTTTGTTTAGACTCCTAGCACTGAGCAGTAATACCTTTAAATTGTCTTGGTTTTGATTCGCTCTGTAGGAAGTACTTTCAGTTTGGCATTGCCTAAAAAAGGCACTATGGGAGAAGACAATGTTTTAGCTAATATGCAAAAGTATAGAGAGGGAGGTGCAGACCATCCCTAGCACAGCAATGTGGTCTGTTTACCATCTCCTTCCATGCTGACAAATATTGCACCCCCTTAGAATGATACCAGAAACTAAGCCAATTATTAAATTGTTCATCTTTTGGTTGCATTGTGGCATCATCCTTGGAGAAGGTAAAATGCTGCATAATGCTATGCTCATACAGCCTGGGACACATATTCCAAGTGTGTCATGATGTCTATCTTCATATAGTCTAGGGAGGTATGTCTCAAATCATTTACACCCACATGGACTATGATTTAGTCATACTGGTACTTGTGGTCCAATGACCTGAGTATATGCGTAATATCGCCTATCCTAGCCCCTGAGAAGCAAGCGACAGTGACTTTCTCCTTACTCAGCCTGGTGAGAGGGGCATTAATGTGTGTCATGATGGAATCTCCAATGACTAGAATGCTGGATTGTTTGGAAGCTTGCCTTATGGGCTTAGAAGTAGAGGCTCCATGAGATGTGGCTACATGTGTTGATGTGGGTGTTGTTCTGAAAGAGTGCATTCAGGGATGCTGAGGGTATTTTTTTTACATCTGCTTCATCTAGGAGGTCTTTGGGGTTTAGGAAGGTACATTTAAGTGCCTCAGCATATGTGGATCTATATGTCTGCTTTGAATTGTGTGTGATGGGTGTACTACTGACAACCTTATTGACATCAGGAGTATTTTTATGTGAGAGCTTTGCCTCCAGAGACATTGTGGAAATACATCTCTCACATATCATATCAGTTTGTTTGAGAATTAACTGGCTGTCAGTAAACATGAGTCAATTTCTGCATTGCCTCAGGATGCCCATATCGGTAAGAGAGATAATGGGAAAGTTCATATTCATGGCAACAGACCCTTTTTTATTGATTAGACAGTTGGAGTGAGAATATAAAGAAATGTCAGGAATATCTGGTTTGCAACTCTGGGGACAGTGACTATCACTGCAGACCATTTGAAATGTGTGCAACTAGGTATTGTTGAAATTTCAATCCTGCTTTTACATGAAAAATATCACTCAAGGTGTCTGCTCTTTATAGGGCACTGCCAAACATTGAGGAGAGGCTAATAAGTATACTCTGCAAATTTAAGGATGAAGTATTTAGGCAGATATGCTAACGTTAGAAACAAATCAAGCAGTACTTACTGAAAACAAGGAATTAGCTTGTCAAGAATGATGAAAAGAGGGAAGTCATGTGGAATGGCTACTGCCTGGCTACTACTAGTGCTGGTCTCACCACAGCTTCACTCTGCTGAGAAACAATGCTCCTTTGCTTCTTCTCTTACCAGAAGCAAAACATTAGCACTAATCCCAAGATGAGAAGCAGGCCACAGCCCATTTGGTTTACTGACAGATGAATTGAACAGCAACCAGACCAATCAGAAACTTCAATCACACTCACTGCCCAACCAGAAACTGTCAGGAATCAATGCAGTCTGCTGCTTCTCTCACCAGGAGAAGAATATAAACATAAGTTCCAAGCTGTCACCTATGAAGCAATTATTAGTCTTTCCAGTGATAAACAATCTACAGGAAATAATGTCCCGGTGCTCCTTCTCTCACCAGCAGAAAACAGAAGCACTACTCCAAAGATGACTACTGAGAGGCAGAATGTGGGCTCTCCAATAACTGGTGGTCTTACAATAGATGTTGCAGATTTTAAAGGTAAGATAGAAATGGATTCATATCCTAAGCACTATAGTGTGCACTAAACAGTTAACTATGAATGAAGGGGTAACTTGAGCTTTAGATGTCTAAGTGAAAAGTCACTAATTTTAACAGAGCAAGACAGACTGAAAGGGGGTGGTCACTTTGTACTGTGGTTCTATGGAATACAGTGGAATGGCACAGTGGTTGTGTTGTCATCTCACAGCAAGATTTTCTATGGTTTAATTCTCGGATGGGGTGCCTTCTGTGCAGAGTCTGCATGTCCTCCCTGCATTTGTGTGGGTTTCCTCCAGGTGCTCCTGGTTCATTCCATGTTATAAAAACATGCATCTACAGTGTTTTCTCCCCAAGCCTCTGCTGAAAATTGGCTTCATTCCAAGTTGCACTTTCCTGGTAAACAAATGTTAACTAAATAAATAAATTAATAAAATGGTCAATAAATTTAAATAGTTGGAGGGGAGTGATTTCACAAAATGATAATTTTGTGCTTACTCACAATAGCTAAAGAAAGGGGAGAGGGAAGGAGATATGTGGTCAAAATAACACAAGGGGCCAGCAATTGGAAAGGCAACTGAGTTTAAGAACACAATAGCACCAGGGTCAGAGGGTGGGATACAATTTCTGTTTGACTCGTAAGAGACAGAGCTGTGGTCTCTTTCCTAGGTATAATATGCAATTAAAAGCAGAAGACAAGTAAAACACAGTGCAAAGAAAACAAATCACAATATATAAAACAGAAGAACATATTAAATTAATACAAAATGCACAAAAGCGAAAGCAAACTAACCTTTCCATCACAGCAATTTGTGGCAGAGTCTGGGTGAGCTTTTCCAGTGAGCCTAATGATACTTAAATACAACTATATGGTGAACTTCCTCTGCTATCCTTGGTTTGTCTGCATGTTTCACATATAGGTGCATATTTTAGTACTAGGCTAACTGCTTTTGTGGGCCATTTAAACCTAGCCAATTACCCCATATGAGAATAAAACCCTGCACCTTGAGTCCGTAAAGTAAGCACCTTAACCATTATGCCAACTTCACACTAAATTCTTAAATTAGTAGCAGGCTAACTCCCCTTTTAGGCCATTCCAAGACCAGCCAATTACTCCATGTGACAATCAAATGCTGCACCCTGTGCCTATAAAGTGAACACCTTAACCAGTATGCCCCCTCCTACCCTTAAAAATTAATACTAAGCTAACTGCCCTTGCAGGCTATTCCAAACCCAGCCAATTACCCCATGTGAGAATCACATCCTGTACTTTGTGCCTATAAGGTGAACACCTCAGCCACTATGCCAACTTCCAATGGAGTATTATAGGTTCATAGGTGTGTACTAGGCTAATGGCCATGGGACCTTTATAAGCCAAGCCCATAGGATTACCCTGGCATTGTGCCACCCGACCTTAGTTCCTGCATTTCATAGCTTTGCATATTAGTCTTGCTCCCAGTGCTTCTGTCAGGTAAAGCCACTGGAGTGATCCCTGGGGTGAATTTTCTATTTCCCATCCACTCATCAAGGGTTCTAAGAGGGCCAGTGAGGTGCTCTGGTTGACATGTATGGGAAGTCTATCCATAGCATGGGCAGTCTCTGGGTTATGACCCTGTCCCTCCAGCGTGTTCTGTTGATTGTGGTAATGAGGTTGAAGTCTCTAGCATTTCTAACAGAGCTGGGTCAGACATGGCTTTGTAAGTCAAGCAGAGATTGCCTCTAAGTAGGCGATATGAGACCGAGAATAATTGGAGTTTTTTAGTCTATCCATATAGGACAAATGTTTAAAGCCTAGGATCCTCTTTGTGAGGTACTTTTGTGGCCTCTCCAGTTGTTGCAGTTGTTTAGTAGGGTACATGCCAAATGGGGCATTGTACTCGATGATTGGCCTAATGAGGGAAGAGTAGAGGGAGACAACAACCTCTTTCTTCCCGGATACAAAACACTTAGTAATGAGATGTGCTACATTGAACGACATTTCGACCACAGTGGCAATGAGGTGGTCAAAAGAGAGTTTGCTGTCAACCTGTGCTCCCAGATCTCTTATAATGCCTTCTGTGTTCAGTGGACTACCATCAATGTGGTAATTCATGGGAACCGGGTTTTTCCCAAAGGGAACAACAGCACATTTTCTGGCATTGAGCTTAAGGCCATGGTTCTAAAACCAGTCGTTAGTCTCAGTGATCACTTGGAGAGTTAATAATAGCTCCCAACTTGCAATCATCTGCGAACTTTGTCAGCCAAAGTCCCTTCATGTCAGACTGGACTGCAGAGAAGAGGATACCAAACAGGAGAGGACTCAGGACTGAACCCTGTGGGACTCCACAAGTGACTGGTCCTCAGTCTGACTTGGAGTCAGCTACTTTCACACTGTGGGTTCTACCTGTGAGCCAGTTTGCAACCCACCTAGTGATATAGGGGTTGACGCCTAGCTTAGTGAGTTTTTCTATGATTCCTGAGTGGGGAATGGTATCAAAAGCCTTGGCCAGCTCAAGGTAGGCTGTATGGACCACCTTGCCTTCCTCCACAGCTCTGGTGACTGACTCAAAGAAGTTGATCAAGTTGAGCAGGCATGATCTACCCTTCACACAACCAAACTGTGTGGGATCCAGAGTTTGGAGATTCCCTATATCCTTGTTTATTAGGTCCATGATAATGCATTCCACAGCTTTGCATATCACACTCGTCAGGCTAGTGGGGCGATACTTCCCAGGGTCTGTAGTCACTCCTCCTTTGTGGAGAGGGATGACTGTAGCAGTGTGCCATTTGGTAGGGACAAAGCCTGAGGTGAGGCTGTGATTGAACAGGGCACAGAAGTGAGGTGCTAGTTCACTCTTTAGGTCATGTAGAACATAGCCAGGATATTGTCAGGTCCCATAGAAGCTGTATTCTTGGCCTTAGACAGTGCTGTTTTAACCTGTGCAGCAGTAATACTGGGTGCCTGGCAATCTACTGGTATTGTGACTGGTCCCTTGGGAGGAAAAGAGGGGCAATGTTGGCACTGAATCTGTCAGCCAGTATATTGGCAATATCTGTTGGCTCGGTATAGGAGGTACCATTGTACTGTAGCTCAGAGCAAATCTGTGTATTGCCATGGAGATTCTTTACATAACTATAGAAGGCCTTGTGGTTGTCTTTACTAGATAGTAAATTCTGTTTTCATAGCTAGCTTTAGAGGATTTGATGAGGGATCTGAACTTTTTGTTGAGGCTGATAAGGGAGTTTTCCAGTCTTGGGACTTCACCTTACTCTGCATTGGTTTCCTCCTTCTGTTGTAGAGTTTGTTTATGGCAGGGGAACACCAGATTGGCTTCCTTTTTTGGGAGGAAAGCGTCTTGGTTCTGTTGGGTATCCATGCATTTGTGTACGTATTCGTACAGTGCATTAGTGTATGATTCGGCGGTCATGCACCTGATCTCCATTTGCAAGGGTGCCGGGAATTTAGCAACATCTGTTTTTAGGAGCCTAAAGTAAGCTTTGTAGAAGTTTTTCATGGTGGATACCTTTGTGGGTGGAAGGAAGGATGTGGATTTCCAAGGGATTAGTTTGTGGTCAGATCTAACCAGGCAGGAGTTGACTATTGGTTTAGAGCAACGGTCGCCCATGTTAGTAATGACCAGGTCAAGGATGTGGCTACCTCTAGTGGGTTAAGAATGAGCTGGTCCAGGACATTGGAATTAATGAATTCCAGGAAATGTTGGGCAAGTGTATTGGTACATGAGTAGTTTTCCCAGTTAATGGAGGGGTAGTTGAAGTCACCCAGTATGTGAATGTTTGGTTGGACCCTAATATTCTCCAGGGTGCTCATGGAGGTCTTGACAGTCACATTTAGTAAATAGCAAAACAAATGTTTTTGCCTGCATATCACTTACCACTGATCAGTATAAGGAACTCTTTGATGTAGGCTGTATCAAACTGGCACACACAAATCCGCTGCTCACATTTAAACCTCCTGCCAAGCAACTGTATCGCAGATCTTTTTGTCTTGCTAACTTGATATCACCTGCAAAACAGCTGAGATCCTATAACCTAAGAGAGCTGGTATTATGCAAAATTAATTCAAAGTAAGAGAAAAATCCTCAAATATCACATCCTGGCTGATAGTTACCTGTAAAAATTATAAGTATCTCTATTTTGCCTGCATTTTAGATTTAGTTTAAGCACCACCAAGACAAATGGAGCTTCTGTTTTGCAATGAGGACTCACTTTAGCTGTGTATCCATGAAGTCAACATTTAATTTATTGTGAATACTGCTGGATGGAGCATAGTTTATAACATACGGCACAGAAATACTGTGGGTGTCCATTCATATGTGAGGATGTATGTATAGGTTCATAGGTAGGTACTAGGCTATTTGCCCAAGGGCATTTATAAGCCTAGCCAGAATGTGTTGGCTTTCGCCTCCCTTTTAGATTAGTTTCCTGAGCCTATGTCCAGCAGGGCCACTGAAGTGATCCCAGGGGTAAATTTACGATTTCACATCCACTCGTCAAGATTTCTCTTGAAGAGAGTCAGTGAGGGGCTTTGCCTAACATAGATTGGGATTCTATTCCAGAGTGAGGGAAGTTCTCTGGAACAGGAATCTATCCCTCCAGCATGTCCTATTTATTGTTGTGCTGAGGTTTAAATCCCTAGAGCGTCTGGTTCTAAGAGATTTGGTTTTCTTAAGGTGGAGCATGTCCATTAATTCCGGGTTAGATATGGCCTTGTATGTCAGGCAGAGATCACCTCTGAGCAGGCAGTAAGCAACCGAGTGGAGCTGGAGTTTCTTTAGTTGAGCTGCATAGGGCATCTGTTTGAGGCCCACAATCCTCTTCATGAGGTACTTCTGTGGTCTTTCAAGCTGTTGCAGGTGTTGAGTAAGGTACATCCCAAACGGGGCATTGTACTCTATTATGGGCCTAATGAGCGATGAGTAGAGGGGCACAGTACCCTCTCGATCTAGATGTGAACCCTTTCATGATTAGGTGGGCTACATAGAAGGATTTTCTAACCACTTTGGCAAATTGATTATCAAAGGAGAGGTTGCTATCTACTTGGGTCCCCAGATCCCTAATTACATCTTCCGTACTTAGTAAATTGCCACCTATGTGGTAGTTCGTGGGCATTTTGTTTTTCCCAAAGGGGACGACTATGCACTTTTTAGCATTTAGCTTGAGGCCATGATTCTGAAACCAGGTATTCTTCTCCGTGAGACCCTTTTGGAGGATGTCTGTGTCAGCCAGAGAGTCGATTATGGCCTTCAGTTTGCAATCATCTGTGAACTTGGTCAGCCATAGTCCTCCCATGCTTGCCTGTACCTCAGAGAAGTATATACCGAACAGGAGGGGGGTCCCAGGACTGAACCTTGTGGGACGCCACTTGTAACTAGTTTAGAGTCGGACATGGCACCCGCAACTCTGACCATGTGTGTTCAATCCATGAGCCAGTTGCCAATCCATCTCATGACATGGGGGTTAATGTTCAAGCTGGTAAGCTTATCTATAATGCCTGAGTGAGTAATGATGTTGAAGGCCTTTGCGAGGTCCAGGTAGGCTGTGTGGACTACCTTTCCCTCATCTATGGCCTTGGTAACTGTTTCAAAGAAGTCAACTAGGTTTAGGAGGCAAGATCTGCCTTTAACAAAGCTGAATTGGGTAGGGTCCAGTGTCTGGGGGTTCCCAATGTCTCTGTTAATGAGTTCCATGACGATGCACTCCATAGCTTTGCAGACCAGGCTAGTCAGGCTTATATGGCGATAGTTCCCAGGATCCATTGTGGCACCACCTTTGTGGAGCAGGTTAACTGTTGCTGTATGCCATTCCTTGGGTACATAGCCTGTGGTAAGGCTGAGTTTGAACAGTGAATTCAGGTGAGGGGTTAGTTCATTTTGGAGCTTATGTAAGATGCAGCCTGGGATACCATCCGGTCCCACTGATGCTGTGTTCTTGGGTTTGGAAAGTGCTGTTTTCATCTGTGTGTCTGTGATGTCTGGGGCTCTACATTCTTCTGGGATGGACACGGGCCCTTTTGGGGGAGGGGTAAAGTTTGCACTGTACCTGTCAGCCAGGATGTTGGCAATGTCAGTTGGTTCAGTGTATTTTTTGCCATTTTACACTAGCTCAGAGCATATCTGAGAGTTGCCACCTAGATTCTTGACATAGCTAAAGAAGGCTTTGTGATTATCTTTAGAGTCTTTAGCAATTTTTCTTTCGAAGCTGGCCTTGGATGGTTTTATGAGGGGATCATAGTTTCTTGCTGATGCTGATCAGGGATGCCTTCCCTTTTTGGGATTTTTCTCTATCATGTAATAGTTGCCTCCTTCTGTTGTATAGCTTGCTTATGGCCGGGGTCCACCAGACTGGTTTCCTCTTTTTGGAGGAGTGAGCCTTGGTTTTACTTGGGATGGCTCGATCCATGCATTCCTGTAGGTGATCATAGAATGCATTTGTAAAGGATTCTGCGGTTTGGGCAGCATTATCCTTTAGCAAGAGGGCTTTGAAAATTTCCACCTCGGTCTTGAGAAGTGTGAAATTTGCTTTTGAAAAGTTTTTCACAGTGGTTTCCTCGACTGGGGGTGGGGTCGGGATGTGGATGTCCAGTGTGATTAGTTTATGGTCTGATCTTACCAGCGACAGGTTTACCTCTGGTGTGGAGCATTTGTCCCCCATGTTGGTGATGATCAGGTCCAATATGTTGTCACCTCTTGTGGGAGTGGTGACCAGTTGTTCCAGGGTGTTTGAGTTTATAAACTCTAGGAAGTATTGGGCAAAGGGTTAGTACTTGAGTAGTTTTCCCAGTCAATGTTTGGGTAGTTGAAATCACCCAATATCATGGTGTTAGGTAGGACCTTCTTATTTTCTAGTGTTCTCAGGAATGCTGACTGGGGGTCCTGAGACAAGGTGGGTGATCTGTAGCAAGCTACAATCTGAAAAGCAGCTTTGCCCACTGTTAGTTGCACATGGATAGTCTCCGAGGCCTCATGCTGTGCCACTAACCTGGAGGTGTGGGTATCCTTAATGAAAATGGATACACCCCCGCCTTTTGTATTCTGGTCCGGGTTCTGTGGCCAAAAGGTATGGTATGAGTTATAGCCTAGTAGTGCTGGGGTGCTCTCTGGAGCCTTGAACCAGGTTTCTGTTACTGCACAGATATCGATTCTCTCCATACTGAGGAATGCCTCGAGTGCATGCATTTTGAGGTTTAGACTTCTGGCATTGAGTAGCATTACCCTCATTTTTTGGTTTCTTGTGTTGATTACGGAGGTGGGTTTGTCTTTTGAGCCTTGCCTAAAAAAGGCACTACGGGGGAGGCAAGAGCCTTGGCCAGTACTTGAAAGCCTAAGGGTGACAGGTGAAAGCAGTCTATGGTGAAGCATTGTGGCTTGTCAAGCATGTCATCCCAGGCTGACAAACACTTGATCCCCTTTGAACGACACCAAAAGCTTAGCCAATTGTTAAAATTTATCATTTTATCTTTATACTGTGGCATAATTCTTGGTGAGGGCAAGATGCTACTCAGGGTCAGGGTCATACCAGCCTGGGCTACATGATCAGAGAGCTCCTTTGTGCCTCTTTTCATGTAGTCCAGGGAGGTACGTCTCAGGTCGTTCACACCAACATGGACAATGACAGAGTCATATTTGTACCTGTTCTGGAGAGACCTGAGTGCTTGTGTTATGTGGCGGATCCTGGCACCCAACAGGCAGCTTACAGTAACCTTCTCCTTGTTCAGTCTAGTGAGTGGGACGTCAGTGTGCCTGACAACAGAGTCACCTATTACTAGTGTATTGGGTGTGTTATTTGGCCTTAAGGGCTGTGATTGCGTAGCACACTGACTTTGTGAAGTATGTGATATGTGGTTGTTGTTGGGGGGGTGGAGGTTGCTTGGATTTCTGCTTTGTTGGCCTCTGCTGCTTTGGCAGATTTTTATTTAGAGCCTCCGAGTATGTTTTTGTGCATTTATGTGTGCTATTTGCTGGTGCAGACATGACTGGTCTATGTGAGACTGGTAGTGTGGTGCACGTGTTTCCCTTCTCTTCATGACTGACTGTTCCAGTTTTGGGTTGAGAGAGCTTGGCCTACAGTTTGGCTGTATAGTTGCATCTCTCGCATACATTTGTGTTTGTTGGAAGGAGGAGAGGGTTGTCTGTGTACATGAGGCAACTGTAACATTGCCTCAAGATACCCAGATTCACAAGCTGAACTGGAGAGTACACCTGAAACTGCCGTTTGGACATGCCTGAACAGATAAAGTGAACTGTTTTACTGATTGCCCGGTAGGGACGAATAGAGAGCCTTGTACTTATGTATAGTATAGGGGGGTGTAGTGCTAGCGTTTATTAGTGCTTACTAAGGGATTTGAGGAAGTTTGTTTGTGTCTTTCGGCTTTTCCCGGTTAGGGGTCGCCACAGCGGAACTCCGGTCCGCTAATGATTGGCAGTTGATTCTTACATACCAGCTTGCCAGGCCTAATGCACAACCTTCAACAAAGGTGCGCCCATTCACGCATGTCTCCACGCAGAACATGCTCTAGCTGAGAATCGAACCGGACAGCATCTTACTGTGAGGCGACAATGCTATCGCAGCACCACTGTAAAAGGAATGGTTTGATTGCTTAAGTTGAAAGTTTGGCTAGTTCCAAGGGAAAAATTGAAGAGCAGACTTTGTGGAGCCGGGAATAGTTTAACCCTAGCTAACCCACACTGAGCGGTGCACAAAACCGTGCAAACGTGTTTTTTTATGGCAGGGAAATGAAAGAGATAGGAATTAGCCTTAAATGGCCAATAGACTACAAACTTCTGTGCTAGGACCACTCCTCCAGGGATAGATAGGCTGCTCAAAGCTCCCCTCTCTCACAGGTGAACAGTGACACTTCCCGCTATCCAAGTAAGGTATGGGCAACTCAGAAACCTGAAACACAGCCCTGAATTCAGCACTAGCCTGAAAACTGGACTACACTAGTTTAGGAAGGTGGGAAAAGCAAAGATATTTTTTTTTCTTTTTAGAAGGCAGAAAACAGAAGAAAATACAGTGATACAGATAAAACGACTTTCTTCAAATGCACAGAAAGGCTAATGCACTTTAGTGTGTAGCCTACAAGAGTTAAACTTTTTAACAAAAAGAACGACTTTAAAAAGTGCAGGCAGTCAGGTAAGTACAAATGCAGATAAGTACAAGCTTATAAATCACAATAAACGCTGAACAATCAGCATTTAGGCGGAAAACACACTAGCGAGGTATAAAAAGCAGAAAAAGGTACTTAAACCACTCCAAAAGTCTCTCTAGTTCTCCGCTGCTTGTAGACTCTGCAGGACACCAGGTAGGGGCTTGCTGAGTTGAATACAAGCCAAAAACCATGCGGTGGCTTTTATAGCAGGGAAATGAAAGAGGTCGGAATTAGCCCAAAATGGCCAGTAGACTACAAACTTCTGTGCTGGGACCACTCCTCCAGGGATAGATAGGCTGCTCAAAGCTCCCCTCTCTCACAGGTGAACAGTGAAACTTCCCACTATCCAAGTAAGGTATGGGCAACTCAGAAACCTGAAACACAGCCCTGAATTCAGCACTAGCCTGAAAACTGGACTACACTAGTTTAAGATGGTGGGAAAAGCAAAGATATATATATATATGTGTGTATATATATACATATATATATATATATATATATATATATATATATATATATATATATATATATTTATTTTTCTTTTTAGAAGGCAGAAAACAGCAGAAAATGCAGCGATACAGATAAAATGACTTTCTTTAAATGCACAGAAAGGCTAACACACTTTAGTGTGTAGCCTACAACAGTTAAACAAACTTTTTAACAAAAAACGACTTTAAAAAGTGCAGGCAGTCAGGTAAGTACAAATGCAGATAAGTACAAGTTTATAAATCACAATAAACGCTGAACAATCATCAAATCCCTTTCGCTAGCCAGGTGACACAAAACTGCAGATAAATGTAGCAGAGACTTCTACGTACAGCTGATTACTAAGCAAAGCAGATCAAGGAAGTCACTAAGCATTGGTCACCAGCACAATGCATGCCTCACCTATGCACACTAGAGTGGAACTACAGAGAGCTGTATGCAGGAAACAGGAGAGTGCGAAGGCAAGTCAGAGAGACTGACGGAGCACTATGACTACCAAAGCAGCCAAACAAGTCAAGGTAGACACAAAAGATGCAGCTTCACTATCTGAGCAGGAAAGCAATCAAAACAAGAGAAAAAGGAAGGGGTTAAGACAAAAGTCACATTTGCTTCTAAATACATTACTTCCCAAAGTCACATTTACTTCTAAATACATTACTTCCCGCTGTGTATTTATATTATTTTGATGTCATGTTCAAATTTGCAGTTATAATGTGCTGCCAAGCCAAAGTTAAAATTGTACTTTTCTACCATCCAGTCCTTCAAAGAGGAACTTATTTGCTTAGTGTACCCTGCTTGTTAAAAGAAGCAAATCAGGTCAATGGCATATCATATCATGCGTGAATAAATATCCACTGCCCATACACAAATCCAGATGTATCTTAAACTACACTGCCCTATTACTTGAAACAACATTAATGAGAGACTCAGTATGACTTAAGTCATGCTAATTTATGAATTATAATGTCTTCGCTATAACTACATAAAAAGAGTGACTTCTCTAATGTTTTGTGGGTTTAGAATCATGACTCCAAGTCATTACATTATCGGCAATTCAGGAATTCAAGAACCTGAATTTTATCATTTTTAATAGGCCTGTGGTGCATAAAATATAGGATTGAAATGCTTAATCTCCTCTGATGTGACAAGCAAGGCAGCAATAAATTTAACACAGTACTTTTTTCTACCATGATTTAGATAAACAATAGACATTTTATAAATAAATTAAACATACAGAGAATTTAAAGTTTAGAATAACGTGTGATTTAAAAATGCAAAGTACAACCATAGTACTTCTTTACCTTAGAATGCTAAAATATATATAACATGAGCCAAAACTTAACTAATGAAATATTACAAACTATTGCCAAATGCAGATATGTTTACATTTGTGTGTGTGTGTATATATATATATACATATATATATATATATATATATATATATATATATATATATATATACACATATATATATATACACATATATATATATATATATATATATATATATATACACACACCAATATATATATATATATATATATATATATATATATATATATATATATACACACACACATATATATATATATATATATATATATATACACATTTTATATATATATATATATATATATATATATATATATATACACATTATATAAATATACATATATATATATATATACATATATATATATATATATATATATATATATATATATATATATATATATATATATATATATATATATATATATATATATATATATATATATATATATATATATATATATATATATATATATATATATATATATATATATATATATATATATATATATATATATATATATATATATATATATATATATATATATATATATATATATATATATATATATATATATATATATATATATATATATATATATATATATATATATATATATATATATATATATATATATATATATATATATATATATATATATATATATATATATATACATACACACACACACACACACACACACACACACACACACACACACACACACACACACACACACACACACCTACCATACCTCTCAACCTGGAAACATCAAATATCTGGACAAGGCCCATGAAAAATAGGTACAAATCTGTACGCTGATTAACATAAAATCTGCATACATAATTGTGTAACCCCACCCACTCCAATGGAATTGTGGGACATCAACTTTCAAATGCAAACTGAAGAACAGACAACCCAAATACGGCACCAGAGTCCCCCTGCAGCCATTCCAATGTCCCATTACCTGGCTATTTTGCCCCATTTACCATAAACAGTAATGTGTGCATACTGCTTTACTTATACAGTGATTATTTGGATTTTATTTTTACATTTTATAGCACAATGCACAAACACTAGATTATATCTGCTAAACAAAGCAAGACTGTCTCACAATGAAAATAGACTTGGCATTGAAACTTCCCTGCCCTAGAAAATCACATTCACTGAAACCCACACCACATCCAAAGAAAATGCATCTGGCCAGTCGTGGATAAAGGTTACCTTTGGGCTGTTTTCAAATCATAGGCCCCTTGCACACAAAACAAGAAACATACATACATTCTTTGATACACCTTCCTGACTTTATTATATTATATTCCTTGTATAATGCAGCCCACTTGTTAAACTTAAGTTAGAGCGCATTTTAAATTTATTGTTTAAACATTTTTCCAGTAGGCATTGAAACAAAATGCATGAACCAATAATAACAAAACTGCTCAATTCTGAACATTTCCATAATAAAACTCTACTTCCACACACACAAAATATATTTTATATATATATAATGAAAATAAAATGACAGTAGTGTAAGCCACAGGCATCTTGCACAGCTTCTCGCACTTATTTTCAATTTTAGTTTTTTTTTTGGGGGGGGGAGGGGGCAAAAGACCAAAAAGCAGTGACACATTTTAAACACTGCTTGTATAATTTTGGAAAGTTGCTAGGATAAAATGTGTTACCACCATGCATTTCACTGCCAAGACTTGAGCCCAGCCAGGACCCTGTGCACTACAGTCAGAGAAACATACCACTATGCCAAATCAGTAGTTTCCTGAAATACAGGAAGACTGAATAAAAAAGTTGTGTTACCATTTATTTTCTAAAGAATATGAAGTCTGAAATTCAAATGCCTATCAGTGTTTAGTGAATTCAATCCTTCAGTGATTTGCCACAAAAATACTGAATACCACAGATTTAATGAGGAATTGAATAGAACAAAATATGAGGCATACATTCACAAGTGGTGGTGGCTAGGGACTTTACATTTCTGATATAAATCTCTTCAGAGAAGATATAGTTAAAGTGCTTTTTCACTAATGACCAAATTGATTTTTAAATGCATAAGTTATTTTTATTTAATGTATATCACTTGCTGTTGGTAATGAGATGTATGAATGTGCTTTGCCAGATTGTCTATTGAAGTCCAATATTACACATGCTTGCCAGCATTATATCATATCACTTAAGTCACCAAGCAACAAGTGAGCTATATCCTGTTGAACTGAATTTGAATGCTATGACCTGCACAAACATATAGTATGACTCTAACAATCACTTCATCATAGGAATGATCCCTTATCACCACTGAAAACAGAACTGAGCTTGTTGCTGAAAAATTAAAAAAAGCATGTTTTATTTAAACTTATAATGTCTTAATTTAAGAGATCTTTGATATACCCCCCTTACTGTTATTTTAATATCTCACTCAAACTGATATTTTTAAAACTTTTTAAGTGTCAACACTGAAGGTTTTGATATTTTACATTTTTGTTTCATTCTCTAAATAGAAGAGAGTCCAAGTGTCTAGCAACCTTAGAAGTCAGTGAGTAAATTGGAAGGAACACACTGCGTGCATTAATGGAAAACACTACCAAAACATTACGTCCGCATGCTCATTAGAACTATAACTTGTTTTTAATCTGCACCGCAGATAAGTCAGCATCTGTTACAGACATCACTTCTAAAAACGAGCTACATCAGCATACAGCATTCGCAAACATACACAGAATTTCCCCTTGCTTCATCCTCGAACTAATCCAGCACTTTCAGCCTCATTTTTAGGACATCGGACTGTCTGTGTGTGGCACAACAAGCCAACGATTTATAAAACATTTTGTATTCCCACGCACACTCTGTTCTCCGGAATACCAGAAAATATACTTAAACAGCCAAGTACATTGCTTGATCAAGCCTCTTATACAGGCTACAGCAAATACACAACAGCAAGACTTAGAGAATACGAAAAACTTGTTCTGCAAATTCTGTACACACACAATGTTTATAATAAAACCAACTATTTTGAGACTGAGGTGCAAGAATTAAACAGCCTGTTTCATGCCGCATACATTAAAAGTTTCTGCACCTTCGAAAATGGTACTAAAACTCTTCCAACCAACTACACATTTAGCTTGTATTTGAATTCAGTTAGCATTCTTTAAAAAGCAAAACACTAAAATATCACTAAGCCAAAAGATATCATTGGAAGGTAAATTACTGGGATATTTTCTGGTTACTCACACAACCACATTCCTCTCAATAAAACAGCCAAAGCTCTGCAGCAGCATAGCAGTCGTTTCCTCCATGCAGATAACTCCACCAGCAAAAGCAAAACCAGCCAAAGCTCTCCAGCAGCAGTCGCTCATTTCCTATGTGCAGAATGTACGTAACTACATCAGCAAATGCAAAAACAGCCAAAGCTCTGCAGTAGCAAAGGTCACAGATCCATTCAAACAGCCGGAAAGGACGTGAGCCCTCGAGCTCAATTCCAACAGGCTGAAGGTGCTGATGGCAAGTGATGCATTCAGCTCAAAAAAGGCACAAAAAAAAATTTAAAACAGCTGAAAAAAATCGGAAATGAAGGGGTGCCACTCGGGAATTGTGGCACCCCATTATTTGGACCCCAAAACTCGGTAAAAACCGAGCAATTCGGTACAGTTGGGAGGTATGACACACACACACACACATCTGAGACAGATGGAGTATTGACTAAATGATTAAAATAAATTGCTGAAAACAAAATCAACAAAAACATTTTGAACCTTCACATTACTGATAATCGAAAACAATGAACCAAAAAAAGATCAAAAAAGAAAAAAAAATATTTTTGTGATCTTCACATCAAACCCAGCCACAACATTCAGATCAAATTTGTCAGAATAATGCTAGTGTTACAGCAATTTTTTTTTGTTAAGATAAGGTTAGGGTTGCCACCTTTGTCATGGCTAAAACCGGAGTAAAGCCACACCCCTCATGTCACCAGTAACCCCGCCCATCCAATCCCTCTCCTGCCCATCCCATCCCTCCCCCGCCCAAATCCCACTCATTTTGTGATGTCATGATGACATCACCTGGCAAGAAATGCCCTCTTTTTCCATTCCTGCTGCCTGCTTTAGGCTGATTTGCTATGCTTTTCTGTAAAAAAAAGCATAGTAAATCAGCCGATTTACAAACTCCAACAGTCTGTTTCCTTTTTGAAACAGAATACCGGAGTTTGTACATTGTTTTCTGGACTACCAGAGAATCAATTTGATTTCCGGACAGTCTGGAAAAAAATGCAGGGGTGGCAACCCTAGGTAAGGTATATGATTAAAGGTGAGGGAAGGAACACACTTACAAGTTAGCACACATTACTACAGTCACCCCTCTCTCCCTGAACTACCTTAGTATGCATGCTAACCCTTACCCTACACCTTTCCTTAAAAAACAAAATCTTTCTGAAACAAACACTACAGAAGAGAGTTTCAGGCAGAGAGACAGACACACAAAAAAAACACTAGCTCTATCCTCTTATCTAACCTTAACTTTAAAGCTAAACTCCCAATCCCTCACACACGCACACACACATGCAAGCACACACACCTACCTGTTTTAGCAAATTAGACATTCAGTAAAAAGGATGTTCGCAAAAACGAACTTCTTCATTCTGTCAAACAAATTAATGTTCAACAAAATGAACCATACCACCCCACACACATAACTATATATATGTGTAGATACACATACAAACTTACATATATTTATCTTGGTCATTGCTGAAAGTGACGGACTGTATCAGTTCACCTCTGTCACAAAAGGAGATACTGCCAGCCCAGCCTTCTGGAATTTTGTAAATAATTTTATGTAATTTGTGAATATCAACATGATTCATATGCTTATGTTACAAATGCATTAGAACTGTATGTCATATAAGATGGTTTGTACAGACGTGCTGAAGAGATATAGTGTGTAAAGTACTGAGCTTAAAGATGCAACCACAGTGTACCCTACTGGGTTAGAACAGAAATGTACCTGCACTATTGTAACTGTTTAGATGTATATATTTTAACAATGGAAACTGGAACACCGGAGGTTAACTTCAGAAAATCAGCTGAAATTAAATTACTTTAGGACAGCCAGAGACAGGCTGTCTACACTATGAAGCTCTCTGTGTTGGCTTGAAAGAGAGATAATTACTAGGCTTGAGTTGTGAAAGTGTTTTATAACTTCCAGGATCTGCATTAAAGCTAAGAAAAGCCCTGTCAATGTATTTTCAAAGGTAGAGGATATATGCTAACAGCTGCATCAGTGTTGGGGGGGTCTTGGGATTGAGTCAGATGGCAAGAAAGTGATGTCATTCTGCAAGCTATCCCAGGAGCAATATTTGAGATATTAATTTAAGAACTGTCTGAGAGAGACTGAGTATTCTGTATTTTTCTTTGACCAGACATCAGCTGGATGACCCGCTCACCACAATTGCCTTGCTTGCTCCCTAAGTAAGTCTAGGGAATAGGATAATTCTCCTAGATACAGTAAGGAATATTGCAAAGCTAATTTAGATCTTTTTCTTTATTTATTTGAGACTGTCCTGCAGTTGTTTTAAATATTTCCTGTGGTTTTGAACTCTCATGTTAGTGTGATTATATACTATTTTCTTGTTCTTTTATTATTTACTATTAAATATATTTAAACCTTACATTGTGGCTGATATTTTGAGACATATTTAAGTTCTGAGAGTACTTGCATACTTATTTGGTAACACAGTCGGCCACTCCTAATAGTCTTGTTCTGGGTCAAACTACTATTTGCATGGATAGTAACATTACACAGAAAGATTGGACACCCTTTGCTAGGGGCCTTAAAGTAGCTGATAGAGAGTTGGCTGGTGGCAGTAATAACTACTTTATAGTCTGAGCAGAAGGGGGCATAGCTTGTAAACCTGTGCCAGCCTATCCCAGGTGTGTGTGTGTGTGTGTGTGTGTGTGTGTGTGTGTGTATCAGCTACTTGGGCAGGGACATGAAGCACTGCTTGGACAGAGAGAGTGTTAGAGGTCTTGGCTTGGCTACTCAGCTGAGATCTCAACTCTATAGCTGTGCCAATGGGGAGTCTTACTGGGGATCTGGAGAAAGAGGGAGAAACCAGCCCTGGACTGACTGTGGTCTCTGTGTGCTCTTAAGGGAAATTACACTTGATGCAGAGAGCTGCATCTGGAAATACTGTGTGTGTATCTGTCATCCTCCCAGTGTACATCCCCTACTGGTGCTAGTGTTGAGGAATGAAGCTCCTTGATTATCAGGTCAGTGCTGGGGCATCACAAACTCAAACTATAACTTACTTGGGTTATTACTATTAATCTTTTTCTTAATCTGGAAATGATGTTAGTTTGCAGGCAAGGGTTTCATATGAGAATACTTTTCAAAAAGGATTTACGAGTTTTGTTTGTTACTAGAGTATAACAACAAACAAAAACTGAAACTATCTGACCAACAGTGAAGGCAGATTTACTCATGACAAATGTTATTTATCCACAAAGGTGAAGTCTTAGTGAAGAAATTTCCCCCGAGCAGAATAAATCTACCTTTATCACAGGATCAGCCTAGCTGTTTCAACCCAATGTAATACCATAGAGGTAGTAGTCAATACCCAAGATTGCATTTAGTGATGACTGCCCATGTCCAGGAGGGTTGTGGGTGCTAGCCCCAGTAAGAATTTATGGTGCTTCATCCACGCATCCAAATTCCTCTTGAACAGTGTCTTATCCATTCATTATCACCATTATGCAACAGCTTTGTTTAAAAATTTGATTTTTAGAGACTTTTGTTGCATAACAACATGTTTTAGCAGCTGTCTCCTTACACTAAATGATTCATTGAAGCTATCTGTGTGGTACACCGTTTGAATGCTTTCTCCTACATATACCTGTAGTTGCATACAGGTAGCACACAGGTGCTGTGCATGCATGTGATGCATTTTGTACCAGTGATACTGTGGTTCTGAAAAGGTACATATCTCTCTCACTTTTTATTTTTTATTTATGTTTTTTTATAAACAGATGTATTTTTTTTATTTGTTTGTTTGTGTCTTTCGGCTTTTCCCGGTTAGGGGTCGCCACAGCGGAACTCTGGTCTG
Source organism: Protopterus annectens (assembly GCF_019279795.1). Lineage (NCBI taxonomy): Eukaryota > Metazoa > Chordata > Ceratodontiformes > Protopteridae > Protopterus > Protopterus annectens. The sequence continues at coordinate 380,772,207 of NC_056751.1, read as the reverse complement.
CTAATGATTGGCAGTTGTTTTTTACGTACTGGCTTGCCAGGCCTGATGCAAAACCTTCAATGAAGGTAATTCACGCATGTCTCCACGCAGAAGACACTCTAGCTGAGAACCAGACAGCGTCTTACTGTGAGGCGACAACGTTACCGCAGATATATTTTTTGTATTAATGGGAAGAAATCATTTCAAGGGGAATATATGGACAGTTTGCAGTCCAAAACCAGAGATGTAGCTATCTTTTGTTTTTGTAACCAGACTGAAGACAGTAGCAAATCCAAGTATCCTACAGTACTAGACTAACACATCTTGTTGCAGTGTTTATTACAGTTTTAATGTGGGCGTTGGTTTTAGTAGTGAAGCATTATTATATGTTGTTGTACCATGGTTAAACTTACACTAATCTCCCTTGCTATACATTTTAAATAGACATACATTAATCTAGTAGACCGTTATTAAAGGAAGGAAATCAATCGACATACAAATTGTACTAAAAACCTGTCATCCAAAGCAC
>NC_056751.1:380681699-380761699 GCF_019279795.1 Protopterus annectens | reverse complement strand
ACATGGTAAATGTCCTGAGATTTTTAGGATGCAAAGTATTCCACGAGTTTCCTTTAGTAGGTGTATAAAACAATTATCTTGCATATGAAACACCAATTATTGGAAATGGCATAAATGACTCAAATTCTACAAAAATGAGTATTTATACTGACAAAAAAGTGAATTACAGTCTTTTGAACTGGTTGGGGGTACAGAAGATCAGATTTCCATAAAAATGTCCCACTTTGGGCATCTGAAAAGGTGGCAACCCTACATGGTCGGGAGGGATATCTCAGATAGGTGTATTGTGTGTCATCCTGAGGCAATAAAGCTGGCAAGTCTTTGCATTCTGGACTTCAGGGATGTGCTTATGTTGACTGAAACAATTTTTGTCCTATGTTTCCTTACATTTTCTGCATAGTCACATATTGATTTGAACATACAGCTATTACAGCAGTTATTATGCTAACAAAGTAACATTTGTTAAATTACTGTGCGTGAGAAAACAAGTTCAAACCTTATATTTTGCAAAACACTAACATACAAGTAGCACAGATACTGTAAAAATTACTTTATCATAATAATTGCTAGATTTCCATTCAATCTAAACATTATTAAGCAAAATTTTGCATGGCAGGTACCGGAATTACAAGCATTTTGCGTTCACATAAATGTCCAGAATTTTTGACATGAAAAGTTGGCAACCCTAACCACGTTGGGAGGGAAGCAAGACAAAATGGGGATGATGTGAACAGACTTCAGGCTAGAGAGGGAGGAAGAGGAGAGGAAACTATCTGTTCATAGAAGGAATAAGTCACAAGAATCAGATGGGGTGGCTCCCAGAATCCTCCGAAACCTGATCAGTGTGTTGGCAGATCCATGTGACAGAGATCGCTAACAGCTGCCTGGCTATGCTGAACTGCCAGAGGAGTAGAAGACAGTGAGTTGGATGCTCTTCTGCTTTTGTAAAAGGACAGAGAGCAGGAAAAAATACGATGAACTTGGTGGTCGTTAGCTTTACATTAGCTAGTAAAGTTATAGTGTGAATCCTGCAGATAGGGCAGCGATCTTCATGCAGCAACCAGGATGCATTTGTGGAGAGAATCAGCTGTAAATCAATTTTATTTAGTTTTATATCTGGGCTACAGCAGAACTGGACAGAGAAGCACAGGTAAACATGGTCCCACACAAAAGACCGAGAGCAAAGCTGGTGGGTTGTGTTAAGACAAAGATATGGTACAGTTGGTTGCATGGGTGAATGCTAAGACATACAGAATTGTGGTGAGGGCCTCATTTCCAAGAATTACCAAAGTGACTAGTGGAGTATAGCAGAGGACTTTCCTGAGACCAATAAAGTTCACTGTGCTTGTCTCAGACATACTTGATGGAAGAGAGCATGAGGTCAGCCATTCTGCCAGTGACACAAAGATAGATGCAACGGTGGAGCATGGGGTAAATAATATAGCTAAGGATTTGTAAAGACTGAAAAAGTGAACAGAAAGGTGGTAGCTAAGGCTCAGTGCAGATAAATACAAAGTGGTGGCCTCCAGCCACAATAACCTGAGTGTAAAGTGTCAGCTGTAGGAGTGGAAAAAATGCAACAGAGAAAGGATCTGGGAGTGTTAAATGTACCTGGATTAAACCATCAGGAGCAGAGTGAGAATGCAGTGGCAACAAAGACAGTAATACTAGAGAGATTGAGATGTACTTCTGTGATGTGCTTGCTGTTTGGCAAGTACAGCTTGATTTTGTGGAGAGAAGTTTTTTAAGTTCATTTCAGAATGTGGAAGAGGGAGACTGTAGTTCCTATAGGGGGTTACGGAGGGATTCCCATACTTTAGAAACAAGGATGGAGAAAGGGTGGTTGGTTTAATGTAGCCTGGTTTGTGGGAGTTGGAGGGGGGAGATTGTTTTGGAGAAGTGTTTGAAGTTGTAGGGTGTGTTTAATATAAAGTTTGGCAGCTAGTGGTGGGAATAAGTTAGGCTGTAGAGGTTTCAAGGTGAGAGAGCCTAATAACAGGTCTACTCTATGCTGCACTGAAAGCCAACAGTCTGTATTGTGTAGGAGTTTTTTTGCCTATAGATGCCCAGGCAGGATGAGATTTTCCTGGCCCAGAAGAGAAGTGACTTGATGTTTCTATATTGATATTGAATGTTAGTGATTGATCTAGTCACAAACCGAGGTACTTGAAGAAGTTGGCTGTTTCCACTGATGAGCCGGGGAGGTATTCAGTGACTTTGGTAGTTTTTTAAGTTTCTGGGTAGTGCCAAACAGCATACGTTTTGTTTTTGTAAATACTTAAAGTATATTAATACTTTGTTTAATTGTATTAGAGTGCTACTGCTTTATTTTGCTTTATTTCCTGACATTTGCACTTTAAATCACTTTTAAAGTGCTATAAGTATTGTTTGCTAATTGCATTTTTGAGAAGCCTTCCATGCAATGTTATAGGTTCACATGTTCATGGGTGCTTACAAGGCTAACTGCCACAAGTACGTTTTTATGCCTAGCCTTTCATTCCAAATTTCTGACAAGTTCTCTTACCCTTGACAAGTATAAGCAGGGGCTTGCGAGATCAAACATTTACAAGCAGGGGCCTAAGAGATGAACCATTTACGACCTGCCCATGTCTATCAGAGACACAGGTGCCAAACCAGGGATGAAATTCCTGTTCCCCATCCAATTGCCCAAGTTACACTTGGATTGGGTTACAGAGGAACTCTGCTTCACATGGAAGGGGAGCCTGTTCCAGAGAAGGGATAGTCTCTGGGTTACATACCTGTCTCTCTAGCAGCTCCTATTTATATCACAAGTAAGGGCTAACTCTTTAGAATAGGTAATTCTGGTGCTGATTGTTTTGCAGATAAGCAGGAGATCCATCAGGGTGGGGACTGGCAGTGCCTTGTATGCCAGGCATGGATCTCCCCTCAACAGACTGTAGGAGACAGAATGCAGAGATATGGCCTACAGGCAGTGTGCACAGGACATGTTACTTATGCCCTGTATTCCTGCAGTGAGGAACCTCAGCGGACGTTCCAATTGTTGGATGTGACTGGCTAGGTACATACCAAAGGGGGCATTGTACTCAGTGATAGGTCTGATGAATACCAAATACAGTGGAATAATGACTTCCTTGGATCTAGATGCTATACCTTTGTTTATAAGTTGCACAACATAAAATGTTTTTTTCACTACTGTAGACAAGTGATGGCCAAAGGCTAGATTACTATGTTTGTCCCCAAATCCTGACCACTGGGTCAGCTCTTAGGGGTGTGTAGTCAATATGATAGTAACCAGGGTGGATGATTATCTGAAGGACATTATTATGCATTCCTTGGCATTTAGTTCATAGCTCTAAAACCAGTTGTCTCAACCTTCCTGAAGAACATTTGAGTCTGTAGGGAATTCTATGACTGCTCCTAATTTGCAATCATCTGCAAATTTAGTCAGCCAGAGGCCACTGACATTGACATTGATTTCAGAGAAATAAATGCTAAAAGGAAGAGATTCCAGGACTGATCCCTGATGGACTATGTTTGTAACTGGCCTCTTTATAGAGGAGGACTCTCCAATTTTAACTTCCTTTGTCCTGTCTGTGAGCCAACTGGTTATCCACCAGGTGACATAAGGGTTTATACCTAACTGCTTGAGTTTGTCAGCAATGCCCGAGTGGAGTAGTGTGTCAAATGCGTTGGCCAGGTCAAGGTACACAATGTGAACCATTTTTCCCCTTATCCATTGCTTTGATGACATTCTCAAAGAAGTCCACCAAGTTGAGTAGGCATGACCTGCCGTCAACGAAACCAAACTGGGTTGGGTCCAGTGTCTGAAATTTTCCTATGCCATTACTGATAATTTCCATGATAATTCTTTCCATGACTTTGCATATGAGACAACTGAGATTTAAGGGTCTGTCGATGGCCCTCCTTTGTGCAGAGGGATTACTCTTGCTGTTCTCCATTCATCAGGCATAAAGTCTGTTTGGAGGCTACAGTTAAATAGCAATTCCAGAAGGCCCCATAGGTTATGTTTCATTCTATTCAGAAGGTGTCTAGGGATATTGTCTGGGCCCACTGATGCTGTGTTCTTGGCCTAACAAAGAGCATTAACTCTAACTCCAATGGAGCTCAGGAAGTTTGCACTGTAACTTCCAATGGGGGTGTCTAAGCCCTTTGACAGAATCAAATTATGTTGTCACACTTCAAACAAATGTTCATATCTCTGGAACCATAGTGGTCATGAAAAAGGTATAAATGGCAAACTCTTCAGCACAAACATTTTTTACAGTCATAGTATTCTTTAGGTTCTAGGTCTTAAACTGAATTTTATAAGTCACAGTAAACACAGTAACTATTACATTTATAATATTTGAAAACAACTTACAATATATCAGCAACCACTCAAGTTACACACATACTTTCAGTAACATTTTATTCATCAGTTGAGAGATTTCATATGAAGCTAAGGTGTTCTGTCTGTTGCTTGGTTGTTGAGATATTTAGAAAAATGTGAAAATTATATCTATATAAATTAATATCATAAAAACAACAGTTAATATCTATTTTCCTGCACTAGACAGAGGTCAAATATTAATCTAGTTGAGTTTGCCATTGTGTAAGCTTTAAGATGAAATCTTTTAAAACCGTGTACATAGCATGGTTTTAGAATTATTGATGCAAATACGAGCAAGCAATATTTGACTCATAAAGGCATCAGTAGGAGGTAACTGCAGATGCACCTGGAGGCATCACTCAGATGTAATGAGTTAAGGACCTCTTCCCAAGTGATAGTAGGGAGAGTTATACTTGATGCTATTTCCTGAGGGAAAGTTGAGGGGTACAGCTGGAACTAAATTTGCTGGCCAAAAGGTTTGCTATATCTTCTAGCTCAGTATAGGTGGCTCCATTTTCAATGAGCTCTGTACACAACTGTGCATTGCCTATGAAGTTGTGGACATAGCTAAAGAATGCCTTGCAGTTGCCCTTGGTCTGGGAGGCCAAATTTACCTCAGATTTGGCTTTGGTGTACTTTATTTGTCCTCTGAGTTGTTTAGTTTGCTAAGAGGGATTTATCATGCTGGGTGATATACCTCCCAATTTTTGCCATGATTTTCTTCCTCTCTGTTATACAGCCTACTGATGTTGTGATTCCAACAGGGTGGCTGGTATTTTGAGTTAGTTCTGTACTTCTTCCTAGTGGGTATAGCTGCCTCTATGCAGCTATTAACATGCTTGTATAGGGTTTCTGTGAACAGTTCCACATAGGCAGTAGTGCTTTCTGGGTTTATGGGAGTTGAAATTTTGCTAGGTTATCACTTAATAGTAGGAATTTAGCTGTGGAGTAGTTCCTGAACATTCCAGAGTTAGCTGGGGTTCCAGGTTTTATTTTACTTCAAAGAAGACCATTTTGTAGTAGGACCTTACCAAAGAAGACATTACACTAGGGGTTGTGCAGCACTCTTCCATATTAGTGAGGACCTGATCCAGTGCGTTTGCACCCTTAATCTGTGTATTGACAATCTGGTCCAGGGAGTTTGTGTTGACAAAATCCAGGAATCTCTGTGCTTGTATGTTTGGTGTTGCATATGATTCCCAGTTAACAGTGGGGTAATTAAAGTCATCCCTGAATATGATACTAGGGTGGATGGTGAGCATTCCCAATAAGTTTAAAGACATATTATGGATTTCCTGGGCCATAGAGTGTAAGAAAGTGGCATGGCATTTCTGCCTATGGTAATTTGAATATGGAGAAGCTCAAGTTCATTGTCCTGTTTGACCAGCCTTGAGATATATTTATTTTTATGTAAACTGAGACACCTCCACCTTTAGTCCTTGTCTGTGTAGTATCTGGTCTAAATGTGTGCTGCTGTTATAGCCTTCCACTGCCAGTGTGCTCTCCATGGCTTTAAATCATGCCTCAATGACCGCACAGATGTCTGCATTCTCTAAGGTGAGGAGGGCTTGTATGGACTGGAGTTTAGACTGCTAGCACTGAGCAGTAACACCTTTATATTTTCTTATAGATTCATAAGTAGGTACAAGGCTATCTGCCCGAAGGCATTTATAAGCCTAGCTGGAATTGTGTTGGCTTTCGCTGCCACCTTAGATTAGTTCCCTGTGCCTCTGTCCAGCAGAGTCATTAAAGTGATCCGTGGGGTAAACTTTCTATTTCTCATCCACTCGTCAAGGTTTCTCTTGAACATTGTTAGCGAGGAGCTCTGCCTAATTTAGATTGGAATCTTGTTCCAGAGCATGGGAAGTCTCTGGGACAGAAATCTATCCCTCCAGCACATCCTATTTATTGTTGTGGTGAGGTTTAGATCCCTAGAGTGTGTGCCTCGAAGGCATATTGTTTTCTTTAGGTGGAGCATGTCCATCAATTCTGGGTTGGGTATGGTCTTGTATGTCAGGCATAGATCACCTCTGAGTAGACGGTATGCAATAGAGTACAGCTGGAGTTTCTTCAGTCAAGTTGCATAGGGCATCTGTTTGAGGCCATGATCCTCTTGGTGAGGTACTTCTGCGGTCTTTCCAGCTTTTGCAGGTGTCTTGTAAGGTACATCCCAAATGGGGCGCTGTACTCTATGATGGGTCTGATAAGTAATGAGTAGAGGGGCACAATGACCTCTTTTGATCTGGATGCAAACCCTTTTGTGATTAGGTGGGCCACATAGGAGGATTTTCTAACCACTTTGGCAATGTGATTATCAAAGGAGAGATTACTATCTACTTGGATCCCCAGATCCCTTATTACGTCTTCCATATTTAGGGGGCTACCACCTATGTGGTAGCTTGTGGGTACTTTGTTTTTTCCAAAGGGGATGACTATGCACTTTTTGGCATTTAGCTTGAGACCATGGTTTTAACACCAGGTATCTGTCTCAGTGAGAACCTTTTGGAGGATGTCTGTGTCAGCCAGAGAGTCAGTTATAGCCCCTAGTTTGCAGTCATCTGCAAACCCGGTCAGCCATAGACCTCCTGTGTTTGCCTGTACCTCTGAGAAGTATATGCCAAACAGGAGGGGTCCTAGGACTGAGCCCTGGGTAACGCCACTTGTAACCGGTTTAGAGTCAGACCTAGCTCCCGCAACTCTTACCATGTGGTTCTGTCTATGAGCCAAGTTGGCAACCCATCTCATGACATAGGGGTTTATTTTCAGGCTGGTGAGCTTGCCTATAATACCAGAATAGGGAATGGTGTTGAAGGCCTTTGCGAGGTCTAGGTAGTCTGTGTGGACCACCTTTCCCTTGTCTATAGCCTGGGTAACTGTCTCAAAGAAGTCTGCCAGGTTTAGGAGGCATGATCTGCCCTTAACAAAGCGAACTGGGTAGGGTCCAGTGTTTGGAGGTTCCCAACGTCTCTGTTAATGAGATCCATGATAATGCGCTCCATAGCATTGCAGACCAAGTTAGTCAGGCTTATAGGGCAATAGTTCCCAGGGTCAGTTGTGGCTCCACCTTTGTGGAGTGGAATAAACGTTGCTGTGCGCCACTCTGTGGGCACGTAGCCTGTGGTGGAGAGGCTGAGTTTAAACAGTGTGTTTGGGTGAGGGGTTAGTTCATCTTTGAGCTCATATAGGATGCAGCCTGGGACACCATCCGGTCCCATTGATGCTGTGTTTTTGGCTTTGGAGAGGGCTGTTTTAACCTGAGTGTCTGTGATTTCAGGGGCACTACATTCTTCTGGTATGGTTATGGGTCCTTTTGGGGGTGAGATGGAGGTGAAGTTTGCACTGAACCTATCTGCCAGGATCTTGGTGATATCAGTCGGTTCAGTGCATTTTGTGTCATTCTGCACTAACAGATCTGAGAATTGCCACTTAGATTCTTGACAGAGCTAAAGAATGCCTTGTAGTTATCTTTGACGTCCTTGGCAATTTTTCTTTTGAAGCTAGCCTTGGATGATTTTATGAGGGATCGTAGTTTCTTGCTGATACTGATCAGGGATGTCTTACCGTCTTGGGATTTTACTCTTTTCTGTACTAGTTTCCTCCTTCTGTTGTATAGCTTGTTTATGGCAGAGGTCCATCAGACTGGTTTCCTTTTCTTGGAGGAGTGAGTCTTGGTTTTGCTTGGGATAGCATGATCCATGCATTCCTACAGATGCTCATAGAGTGCCTTTGTAAAGGTTTCAGCAACTTGGACAGGACATGATTGTCCTTTAGCATGGGAGCTGTGAACCTTTCCACCTCGGGCTTAAGTAACGTGAAGTTTGCTTTTGAAAAGTTTTTCACGGTGGTTTCCTTGATGGGGGTGGGGGCAGAATGTGGATATCCAGAGTGATTAGTCTATGGTCTGATCTAACCAGCGAGGGGTTGACCTCCGGTGTGGAACACTGGTCGCCCATGTTGGTGATGACTAGGTCCAATATGTTGTTCCCTCTGGTGGGGATGTTGACTAGTTGATGTAGGGCATTTTAGTTTATAAATTCTAGGAAGCGTTGGGCAAGGGAGTTAGTATTTAAGTAGTTCTCCCAGTTTATGTTTGGGTAATTGAAATCACCCAGTATTAGGGTGTTTGGTAGGACCTTCATGTTTCCCAGTGTCTCTAGAAATGCGGAATGGGGGTCCTGAGTCATGGTGGGTGATCTGTAGCAAGCTACAATTTGGATTGCAGTTTTGCCTGTTGTTAGTTGCACATGGATGATCTCTAATGCATTGTGCTGCACCACTAACCTGGAGGTGTGGGTATCCTTGATGAATATGGATACACCCCCGTCTTTTGTGTTTCGGTCCTGGTTCTGTGGCCGAAAGGTATGGTATGAGTTATAGCCTAGTAGTGCTGGGGTGCTCTCAGGAGCCTTAAACCAGGTTTCTGTTACTGCACAGATGTTGATGTTCTCCATACTGAGGAATGCCTCAAGTGTGTGCATTTTGAGGTTTAGACTTCTGGCATTGAGCAGCATTACCCTCAGCTTTTTGTTACTTGTGCTATTTACGGTGGTGGGTTTGTCTTTTGAGCCTTGCCTAAAAAAGGCACTATGGGGGTGGCAAAAGCCTTGGCCAGTATTCAAAAGCCTAAGGGTGACAGGTGCAAGCCATCTCTAGCGAGATGTGTGGCTTGTCGAGCATATCTTCCCAGGCTGACGGACACTGGATCCCCTTTGAATGACACCAGAAGTTTAGCCAATTGTTGAAATTGATAATTTCTTTCTTTATACCGTGGTATCATTCTTGGTGAAGGCAGAATGCTGCTCAAGGTCAGGGTCATACCGGCCTGGGCTACGTGATCAGAGAGCTCTTCCATGTATCTTTACATGTAGTCCAAGGAGGTACAGCTCAGGTCATTCACACCAACATGGACAATGACAGGGTCGTATTTGCACTTGTTCTGGAGTGACCGGAGTGCTCGTGTTATGTGGCGGATCCTAGCACCCGAAAGGCAGCTAACAGTAACCTTCTCCTTGTTCAGCCTAGTCAGTAGGACGTCAGTGTGCCTGACTATAGAATCACCTAGTACTAGGGCCCCGTCAATCACTGACCAGGCTCGTCAGGCTAATAGGTCGATAGTTCCCAGGATCAGTGGTGGCTCCCCCTTTGTGGAGTGTGATAACTGTTGCTGTGCACCATTCAGTGGGTACAAAGCCTGATGCAAGGCTATTATTGAACATGAGGCTTAAGTGGGGAGCCAGTTAGTTCTGAAGTTTATGTAAAACACAGCCTGGGATGTTGTCCGGTCCCATGGATGCTGTGTTTTTGGCTTTAGAGAGTGCAGCTTTTACCTGCGTAGTTGTGATTACAGGGACTCTGCATTCTTCCTGTATAGATATGGGCCCTTTAGGGGGTGAGAGGGGGGTAAAGTTAGCACTGAACCTATCTGCCAGGATGTTGGCAATATCAGTTGGTTCTGTAATTTTCGTGTCTTTGTTCTGTAACTCAGAGCAGATCTGGGTGTTGCCATCTAGATTCTTGACATAGCTATAGAATGCTTTGTGTTTGTCCTTGAATTTAGTGGTGATTTTGTTTTCGTAGCTAGCTTTGGAGGATCTTATAAGGGATCTCAGCTTCTTACTGAGGCTGCCCAGGGAGCTCCTCCACTCATGGGATTTTACTCTCTTTTGCAACAGTTTCTTCCTTCTGTTGTACAGTTTGTTTATTGCAGGGGACCACCAGATTGGCTTCCTTTTTTTGGAGGATAGCATCTTGGTTCTCTTTAGCATAGCACAATCCATGCACTCATGTAAGTGCTTATAGAGTGCATTTGTTTAGGAGTCAGCAGTTGTAACTGTATTGTCCATCTGCATGGGTGTCATGAAGTTCGCCACTTTTGTCTTAAGAAACATGAAGTTGGCTTTGGAGCCATTTTTTACTGTGGTTTCCTTAATGGGGGGTAGGGGGTGGATATCAACGGTGATAAGCTTATGGTCGGATCGGACCAACGAGGAGTTGACTTCAGGTGTGGAACACCGGTCACTCATGTTGGTAATGACTAGGTCTAGGATATTGCTGCCCCTGGTGGGGGTGTGGATAAGTTGATCTAGGGCATTGGAGTTTATGAATTCCAGAAAGTGTTGAGCTAAGGAGTTGGTACACAAGTAGTTTTCCCAGTTAATGGTGGGGTAGTTGAAGTCTCCCATTATTAGGGTGTTTGGCTGAACCCTAATATTTTCTAGTACATCAAGAAAAGAGGAGTGGGAATCCTGGGGCATGGTGGGGATCTGTAGCAAGCTACAATTTGGATTGCAGTTTTGCCCAGAGTTAGTTGCACTTGGATAACCTTGGATGCATTATGCTGAGCAACTAGCCTGGAGGTGTGGATATCCTTAATGAATATGGACACACCTCTGCCTTTGGTTTTTCGGTCCAGGTTTCATGGCTGAAAAGTGTGGTATAAGTTATAGCCTGGTAGTGCAGGGGTGCTCTCTGGAGCCTTGAACCAGGTCTCAGTCACTGCACAGATATTGATGTTCTCCATTTTAAGGAGTGCCTCGAGTGAGTGCATTTTGAGATTCAGACTTCTAGCATTGAGTAGCATTACACTCAGTTTTTGCTTGCCTGTTCCTGTTATGGTGGTGAATTTGTTATTTGAACCCTGCCTAAAAAAGGCACTATTGGGGCAGGCAACAAGAGCCTTAGCCAGTATCCGGAATCCCAGGGGCGACAGGTGCAGGCCCATCTATGGAAAAGCATTGTGGTCCATCGACCATGTCATCCCAAGATGACAGATTATAAAACGTTTGTGTGTCTACCATTCTTTAATAAAAAAAAAAATCTAGAGACAAACATTATTCTGGAAGGAAGAGAAAGAAATATGAAAGAAGACTACTGAATGTCTTCTCCAGAAAACGGGATAATCAGATTGACTAAGAGAACTACAGAGCAGTGAATATGATATCAGTAGCTGAGAAAGTGAAGAAAGAAAAAACATCGGGAAAAGTCTGACGTCTTTTTTTTTTTTTTTGCAGTATAATTGCCTGTGGGACACAAATAAGTATGGATTTGAAGAGAAAAGATCTTGTGAGACAAACTCAATACAGTTCCATGACTCGATTACTGAAAAACTGGACAATGGTAATCAGTTAATCGTTAATGTAATCTAGTTTGATTTTTGTGAAGCATTCAATTAAGTGCTACACGGAAATCTTTTGAAAAGGCTACGAGTCTGGAGTAGTAGAAAAAAATAATGAAAAAGTATTAAATACTGACTGGAACAAAGGATGCCAATGGCAGGAGCAATGTGAATCCTGTTAGAAATCAAGCAAGCAATATGTGCAACCAAGGGTAAGCTTTTGGCCTGTCGAGCTTCAACTAGTTAATCTCAGGCATAACACTGGACATAAATGCTAAGAATACCACCATCTGGATGGTGCAGAGTAGGGAGGGAAAAGAGCACCTAAGAGATTTCAGAACACTGGGAAACCAGAGAGGCAAGCAACAGATAGTGCCCATTGTAGTAAGTAGTCAAAGTGTAACACCTGGGATGCAACAATTTGCAGATGAAACTCAGACAAGGAGAGGTCTGGGGAAGTACAGCTTATATAAATGGATCAGGAGAAAGCTCTATCGATGGTCATAATAGCCCAGAAAAAGTGGGAAGCATAAAATAAAATGTGGCTGCCAAGATCAATATGTTTTTGTCATATGTCTTTAGAGGAAATACCCAAGTAACATCATCATTATTATTGGAATAAAATCCCCAAAACTGAATAAAGTAACCAACGATAACTAAGAAGAGCAAAAATAAAACAAAACTCGTTGGATAACACACGGCAGGCAACACTGTAATATAAATATAAAAAAGTAAGTGTTTCGCAGAGTCCTCTCTGCTTCATCAGACATATTATGGCAATCATAGCATAGTTCAACATCATTATTCTTTTAACCCCTCGGCTACTGCTCAAGTCACAGACAGAGTAGTGCATGCTGCCGTGAAGACCTTACATGGACAACAGCAATGCAGTACTAGCAGACATCAGGAAGATGATGGAAGTAGACTACAAAGAAATTCTTAGCTAGTTAGAAATGTTCACACTGGAGAGCAGGAGAGAGAAAGAGACAGAGGTGTCATGACCTAGGAAATAAAATCTGGCGAGCAAAGGAAGAGCAGTCTAGGAAAATGTCAGAAGGGGAGAATGGGGAGAATGAAACAGGATATGTTTTCATCCGCACCGGAGAAAATACCACTTCCTATGAGTTGAGAAAGGCCTGGAAGTGCACAACAGGGCACAATTCTAGCTGCACACAACAGGCTGAATGAATGGATAGCTTTTCACTTCGTAGATGATACATAAAACCACAATAAAATGCCCTAAATAACTCCTTACCTTGTCTGGTCCCAACCTAACTCCATCAGCACATATTGTCCATGATGTGAATTAATATTCATGATGATAAAGACTCTCCTTAGCTTTGTGTACAGAGATTAAAACTCCCAAACCCTTTTAGTTTCTGTACAGTTTGCACATTCCAATTCGTTTTTTAAATCTTATCTTGCTTTCCTAAGGATAATTTGGTATCATTTCTGCCTAAACAGACAGCTGGGTCTTCAGACAATCACAGTGACATTGTCTTCCCCTCATGACTACAGCATCCATCACAAGACATGTAAAATTATAACTTATCAAGACATAAGTTAAAATAATAACAACATGGATCAATGAAACCTGGATGGTCACAGTACTTGTGCAGCAACCAGTCTAACAGAAATATCTTCAGGCATATTAAATAACTGATATATGTAAAAACATGTAAACTACTCTGGATGTTGAATTACAACAGCTTGGCAAACATTAAAACTGCAGCAATACACTTTTCATGAATGTTAAAGATGCCTTCACTTAGGAATTAAGTCCACTCCGTCATGTACTTAAATACCAATTCTGTGCCTCCACTTTTCCTATAGCACAGAAAATAAAACTGTCAGGTTTACAGTTCTGGCAGATCTGCATACACATAATTGCTACGTCTTGCAAAAATTCAAATGGCTACACAATCAACTCCAACTCTCCTTCTTGGCTACTTCCTATTTAAAATCTTAAACTTGGGTTACCTCCCTCCTTTGTGGTACAAACTGTTCATAAAGGAACCAAATTATCCCCTGATGAACACTCTCAAAAAGCACCATCACCTTAATGAGACCTCCCTTCAAAACTGCAATAGGTAAAATAGCTTTGTCAAGGATTGATCCTTTGGCCTTTAACCACCTACATTCACAAATAAAAAGTTTCCATTCCTTACCTAAATTCAAAAGGGCTTTAAAGGATCATCTTCGGAATGAAGCTGACTGCTCTTGCTTTTGTGACTCGTTAAATTAAGTTACATTTTCTCTCTCATTCCATCTTGCAAAAGGGGAACTTTCTTTTTCATTTACTACACTGAAAATTCCAGTTTTGTCATTTCTAATGCAAAGTGCTTATACCTAACACACTTGTACCAAAACCTGTTACTGTCAAGCATTATCGATATCTGTCAGTTACCATTATGTAGTACTTACTATTCATGACTGAATACATTTACACCTCAAACTGGATATGCTTTCTAGGTTACTATTTTGTATATTATTTTAGTTTTGCCCTGGATCGTGACTGAAAAAGGTCTGAAAATCAGTAGCCATTAAAGCCAAACACAAGAACAAGGCCCTGCTCTTTTTCTAGTAAGTAAAACTGGATTTTACTCTGTAGGCATAAAAAAAAAAAGTGAATATGAATAGTACAACAGAATTTGTAAAATGAAACACAACTGTCTGGACAAGTGAAGAAACCTTGCAAAAAAAGTTTAAACAGCCTATGATCACAGAAATATTAAAAGTGGAGTTTCAAAAACTAAACAGGAAAGAAAGAAATCCTTCAGAATACAGATATTCAGATTAAAAACAGAAGCAGATCTCCATATGGCAATCCTTCAGAGCACTTCACATGGAAATGGACCTTTACTGCAGTACACCAAGAAACTGAAGTGCTCAGAAACCGCTTTAGCAGTACAAGTAAAGTAAAATAAAGTGGAAAAATCTACAAACCTCTATCTGTGACTTATAAAGACCAAATTCAAACTTTACAACAGTTCAAGCATCATATCCTGAAAGTTTAAAAGTTGTGTGATGAAATAAATTAATCTGGGAGAAAAGCAGTGAGGTAAATATGGGATACTAAGAAAAGGACAGAGTATTAGTCCTGAATAGAAGAAATTAAAAATATACACAAATGTTTTTAGAAAAATATACACCATTCATAGTTTTTCTTTATCTTTTTTCTCCCATATGCCAATATATCAAGCTGCCCTAGTGATACACAGGCTTATTCATTCCCTGGCATTAGCATTCTCAGATCTGAGCAGAGGGGGAACCTGTGAGGGGACTGTTAGCCGGCCAGGCATTGACAAAGCATGTGTTCCTACTGGAATCATTATAATGAGAACATTCTGTAATATGGCCTTCACTCCTACCTTTGTGGTGACATGCACTTGCATCACTGTAGGGATTGCCAACACTCCTCCCATGTCTGTGCATATGCCCTCCTTCACAAGCAGGACAGAAGCTACCACCACTGTACTGGGTGGCCACAGGGCAAACCTCTCCCTATACTAGCTACTGCTTTCAGTATTCATGAGATCTCCATCCCACTATAACAGAGTGACAGGCATATCCAGCTGGGTGCCACCCCTCAGTCCCTGAGGATAGAAAACACCTACCCATCCAACACTGACAGACACCTGAGCCAGTAATCCAAACTGGGATGCCTGGGCAGTAGGCAGGGCCTTATGTCATTCATAAACTGACTGCTAAAACAAGGGAACATGAAGAATAACGGACACGATTCAGCAAGGTACAAGTCACCTCACCATATCCTTTTGCTGAATTATCAGGTCAGCATAACATCTCCCTAGATAGATATTTTCTTATGTTTTTAATTACTTTCCTGGAGCTTTTCTCCTCATGTCTCTGCTGAAAAAGGGCCCTCTGGGCCCAGGTGCACTAATCTGGTTAACAAATGTAAATATAAAATAAATAAATAAATAAATACATATATAAGCAACCTCCAGGGTACTAGAACAAAATGTATGCTACCTTTAGTTGGTGGAGAGATGCTTGTTCTCTACATGGGCCAATGTTGGAGAGATATTCCATAGTCAGAGTTTATAGGTTAAACACGGTTTAGTGACTCAGGTGCAATAAATTATTTTGCAGCAAATTGTTCAAACCATCATTAGTGGATGTCTTAAAAGGTAGCATACATGGTTAGCTTGTAGTGGGATATACATACATCACAAATGTAAAGTTTTCTACTCTTTAAGGTTAGAGAACTAAAGCATCATGGTACTTTACAGAATCCAGTGAAATACAATATAAACTATTTAAACAGTAGAAATATTTCCTTGTAAAAATACAGTGTATAATAAGAAACATCACAAAGAATCAAAGAAAATATAAAATATTTGAAGCACTCAATTGATATTTTTGTTGCTAGAATTTTGGTAGATAATATAGATCATCATAAACTGATGCATCTCCTCATATTGTGCTGCACTGGCCATTTCATAAATGGTGCCCCCAGTGATATTTGAGGGTTCATATCTTTCCTAAAAGAAACAAATTCTGAGACTGGTACCCCTGGTAAAAAAAGAATGCACTTATTTCAGAAAACTGATTACTCAAGGTTTAGGCCATGAAAACTGGTCTTTTCTGGAGTGGTCTCGAACAAGAACAAACATCCGCTCCTAACCTAATTGTATTACAGGACACTAACTATGTACCAGTAATACAATTGTATGGAAGTTTCATTCAGATTATGCTGCATTGTTTTAGTTTTATCTGTTACAAGATAAGGACTCATACTCCCCTTATAGAAACCCTTTCTGAACTGTGTACTACTCCTGCTTTCAACCCAGTCTAGCTCAGTGCATGCCTTGATGTTGAACTTGATTGTTCAGGCTTTCATTCCACACTGCCTTAATACTTGCACTGTTTCCTTAACTAAACACTGCATTGTATTTCTTACCAAATATTATTTGACTGCATCTCTTCTTGTGTGCTACTTATTACCTAATTACTGCCATAGCAGCTACCTTATAATAATTAATGATCTGGATATTTGGGGTAACTGCTAAAAAACTGTCATATTTCACGCATTGCTGATTTAACAGCTCTTCTGCTGACGCTATGTGTCTGCATGGTGTAAATATGGTACCTGCCACTGGCTATCAACAGCGATTTTCTTATGCCATAGTCTGAAATTTTTATTCTGAACTCACTTGTTCTAACTGGGTTTTATATTATTTGTTCTCTTTGGCATTCTTAAATGAATAACTGAAAAATAAAAGCATTAAATATCAAGATATGTATAATTTGATGGTGAGGCTTGTTAATCAAAAGGACACAACGAGTTGAACTCCTGCCCACCCCCCAACAATACCTCTTCTCTACGTCCATCACTACTGAGAAATAAACAACAGACCAAGAGAAATCTGTAAGTAAAATCAAAATAACATACCTTTGTTCTAAAAGTAAATTTAATTTATAACATCCCAATAAATATACTTCCTACTATATAGCCAATTAAGCAGTTCTTCTCTCAGGCAATATTTTTCAATTCTACTTGTAAGAAATACTTACATAAGCATAAATTTAATTTATTACTTCCAGTAATTATCTGTAAATGTTTCCGCACCTCTGCACAAGAAGAAAAGTGAATGTCTGCCTTATACCTGATTAGGGTATCTCCAATAAACTACAACAAATTGAAATGTTAGCTAATGCCACTACTTCTTACCTTGGCAGGATTAGTATCCCACTGAGTTTTTTAAGCAAACAAACTAGCATGCAAGTGTGTTTCCTGCTCTGTTCCACTCTTGCTATGCTCAAGCTACACTTTGCTCCCTTACCCTACTCCCAAATACTACCCACTCCTACATCATCTGCTTTTATACTAACCAAAACACCACCCACATTGCCTAACCTAAGCCAAAATGCAAATTAGTACACCTGTCACCTCTCTTTATTACTAAGATTAACTTATCACACAAAATCCAGTCTTCTACCTTTCTAACACATAATTTCACTGTACAAACTATATCCCATCATTAATTATGTTTTCCAATGGTGCACATACGTAATATTCTAATACTGCTGAAACTATACTCTACCACCTTTCTCCTCTATCCAAACCTAGCACTGGTAAGACTTTACCACGACAACATGGTTCTACCCAGCCTTACTTTATGCATCCTTCTTTGTCTCACCTACCTTATTAGTTACCAGTCTCAAACTTACAAATATTATCTCACCAGCTAAGTTTTTACGAGTCAATCCAAGAATTCATATAAATGCCCCAACTATACTAGCTAGCCACTTCCATGTTGCTCCATACCATTATTGCAAGACTACTCCACCCATCCCTCAAATCAACCAAAAATAATACCCTGCAATAGAGCATCCTCCAATGAGTATCTCAAATTGCTACTTTATCTCAAATATATTCTAGATGATGGCAATATCCATCCTAATTCTGGTCAAATTAGCCAACCTTCAGAGAACACAATAAATCATACCAAACAAACTATACTACTCTAATCTCACACTGCTCAGTTATGTTTAATTACCATCGATGATACACATACAAGAAATAAAGTCACAGAACTCCATGCCGGATTGCCTTTCATACACCCCAGTATTTTAGCCATAGCTGAAACTTGGTTAAAACCAAACATCAGTAATACTGATGTACTGCCAAGTGGCTATATCATCACACAAAATGAATGGAATAAAAGAAAAGGTGGTGGTGTTGCATTATGGTAGCCAAACCATTACAGCTTAACACCATATAACACTCCCATGCCACAATTCAGTAAAGCAGAACTTCTCATTACTTTGAGACTAAACAACCAAATACAAGTATGTATTATTACTTTTATACTCCTCAGGAGATAACATTAATATAATAGAAAGAATCCTACTCTGGACCTCAACTACTATGTCCCAAAAACAATTATACTACAAGAGTTATCAATTTGCTTGAACTGCCCCAAAATCCAGTTTAATTTATTTAGTTTTAAACAACTTATAGAAAACACAACTTACTTTAGCAAAAGTTTAGTTCTCTCCTGGATAGGATTCTACTTTCTGACCGCCTTATTATATCAGAGACACTACCAAACTCCCTCAGCAACCATCTACTTGCCTTGACTTGTGCTATATTCAGAACAACCAGAAACAATAAGTCTTTCAAATCATCTTTAACAAAACTAAATTTAGCCCACATCATTAATGCCATGCTCTCATCAATCAACTGGAATATACTAAAATCCATCCCCTTCGACGATGCTGTAATAAAATGGAACTCAATATTCCCAGATATCCTTAACAAAATAGCATCCCCTAGAAACAAGAGAATAAAAGCACATTATATACCCTGGTTAAACAATACCCCAAGAAAGTTGATACAGAACAGAAGCAGAGCCTGACAAAACTCACAAAAACAAAAGTCATCAAAACCTCCAATACTAGAAAACTCTTCAGACTCAGGCAAAAAAAAAATCTCTGATAAAAAAAAATAATAATTTCCAGAAGAGTAGCAAAATGCATATATCAAAGAAATACTGCCACCTAGACAAAATATAATCACAACACATCTCCAAATACTTCTGCACTAGATACAGCTACACAGTTTAATAACTGTTTTATAGATATCATGGCCTCTCTTACTCATTCACATTCTACACAGCAACCCCAAGCTACTTCCTCATTCACCCTACAGCCTTGCCTACAACCACTATAAAATGTCTATTAAATAAACTAAAAATCTGCTCTACCTCTACAAATAACTTACCTAGCGAACTTCTTCAAATGGCAACAAATACTACAGCCTACCCCATATTCATTCTCATAAATAGATCTTTAAAGGAATCCTATTTCCCAAAGCTTTGGAAAAATCATGCATTATTCCCTTCCACAAAGGTAGAAATGCAACGATATCACAAATTCCAAACCAACAGCAATCCTTTTCCCACTTTCAAAAATACTGAAAAAGTACATTCATAATCGTCTGCACTTTTAACCCCATCCCATCATGATTTACTACCATCCCACTGTACTAATACAGATCTACTCACATTTATGGATACAGTCAATATAGCTAGGGATAGTAGTAAATATGTATCCACTCCATCCTTGATAGATCAAAGGTCTTTTATACTGTCTGTCATACTAAATTTAGTGCAAATGTCTTTATTAGGCTTACCATCAAACACTTTAAACTGGTTTCAGAGCTACCTCCATGACAGATGCCAATCAGTGAAATAGTAATCCATTCAGTGAAATAGTAATCCATTCTATCACCCTACCTCCCTCTCAACAATGGTGTTCCACAGGGATCAGTCTTCAGTCCCCTCTGCAATATTCTTACCAATTCACTCCATACTTGCACACAACATGCCTCTCTCAAACAAAATGCTGATGATATATGTTCAACAAATGAATCAACTCATCTACAACAAATTAATCAGTACTCCTTGACCGCCAGTGAGAAATGGCTACAAAATTTTTATCTCATGCTTAATTCCACAAAGAACAAATTACTACTTTTTTCCTCAAATCTTTGTCCTATGAAAAAAAAACTTCAAAATGTACTCTCTTAATAACACTAACATCAAAACATCTCCAACTAAACTATTAGGTATGGCAATAGCTGACAGCCTCAAATTTGATTTACATATACAAAATGCCATTATAAAAACACATCAAAAATTAGGGTTACTCCACAGAGCTTGAAACTTCATGACCCCCACTTCTACGATCACCCTAGCAAATACTTATCTCTTGCCTTCCCTTCTCCATTCTGCTCCCATCCACACAAATCTACAGACCTCACTTATACAAAAGCTTGAACACTGCTACAATAAAATTGCCAAATTTGCTACCAGTGCTCAATACAGTAGCCATCACTGTAATGTATTAAAAGCTCTCAATTGGCTAGATCTGCCCAACTACTAAAATATACACAGCTGCTCACTACATACTCACTATCCTGGCACCTTTACTGCCTTCAACATAATCTTACAAAATATTCTCCCAGTTGCCCACTGTGATTTAATAACAAAATGTAACTCACTCTTCATAAACCCCCAAAGTCAGCAGGATACTCTATTCTTACTCTGTTGCTAAAGCCTGGAATTATTTCGCAAATAACCAAAACAGATACTTCACTCCAATCCTTAAAATTCTATCTAAAGGAATAAATGGCTCTGTTCATGCTCTGCACCAGGTTAGCTATGCATTACCTTTCTCCAAGCTCAAAACTACCTTCTTTCATATTTATCTTGAAAACTTCTATAGAAAAACTCTTGCAGTAAACTCCTCTGGTAACCTTCACTTCACTACTATTAAAACACACGTCAAAATCTCTTCTACTCTTACTTATTATAGAAACTATATCAACTACTTTTCTTTGTTTCTTGTATATAAAAAAATAAGCAAACATTTTATAGAAATTGCTCTTTTACTTGTTTTGACATAGAAAAGCATATAGCCACTATTTCACAAATATCTGTGCACAGTGCCTGTTATAACCAGTTGACTTGAATCGAGTCATGTCTGTCTCATACTTCTATGTAAATAATTTATCTTTTTTTTACAGTCATAACTAGTGATATGGTATCAAATCTTGCCTCACTCAAATCTCTTGCAAATATTACCTGTATGTACATAGTATTACAACGTTTAAGTTACTAAATGGTCTTACCATGCAAAAATGTGATTTGTTTCTGGAGCTTTTCTCCCAGACCTCCTCTGAAATTGGGGACATATCCAGATGGACCATACCAGTAAAGAAATGTCAAATAAGATAAAAATAAAATATTACCCGTCTAACAGAATAAGGTCATTACTGGTGCTCCACAGAGCTTTGTACTAGAACAACTTCTTTATGGACTGTTTTTCTCAGGTATAAAACATAGAAATAGCTATGACTGGCCAAATATAATAACAGATACAAACATGGTGACATAATTACTTCAATAACAATGCCACAGGTCTGTAACATGGCCTTCAAAAATACACACCTGTTGTGATATAATAATTTCACTTCAAATGTCAACAAAAATAGCCTTATTAGATTTCTTAAACAATTGCAAACTCTGATTACAAACTAAACATTTAAAACATAAATGACACTTATTAAAACATTTTAACTTTTATGAATTCATTATCTGTCAAAGTTAGAAAAGTATATTCTTTAGTCTATCAAATTCTAAAGGTCATGAGTAAATCAATCCAGACAGCTCACTGTATCATTTTATATGTCACTATTCTTGCCCTTTATGAAATGCAAATGTGTGATATGTAGCCTTCAAGTATGCCATAAGCCTTGAAAAGGTACAATGATTCCTTACTTGAAAATCACAAGATTGGAAAACTTGACCAATTTAGAAAGGCCTCAGGAGTTGAAAGCCTATACTCGATATGCTCTGGGGAACCTCATACAAAGCTAAATATGACAATGTGAGGTATTGCCAGCTATGCCAGGAAAAGTAGGGCACTGACTGTGTAACACATGC
The DNA here is from genome assembly GCF_019279795.1 of Protopterus annectens. Classification (NCBI taxonomy): domain Eukaryota; kingdom Metazoa; phylum Chordata; order Ceratodontiformes; family Protopteridae; genus Protopterus; species Protopterus annectens. The sequence continues at coordinate 380,739,738 of NC_056751.1, read as the reverse complement.
CAGCATAGCTAGCTGGAGTTTTGTAAAGAATTATATGTCAATTGTATATCAAACCGAATTGTATAGATGCTTGTATTGAAAAATGTGTTTGTAAAGCTGCTTGTGTTAAAAATGCACCAACAGTGTGTCCTGCTGGACAGAAAAAAATATACATGTATGCCAGACTGTACTATTGTAAATGATTAAATGTATATTGTAACAGAGGATACTGGAAGAGAAGAGGTTAAGCTCAGCCCCAGCTAACTTTTAGAAAAACATTCTGAAATTAAATTACCTGGTTTAGGCCATATATACTGTATCTTAGAGTTCTGACTGCAGCCAGAGACAAAATGTCTGTGAAAACAAGGACTAGGAATCCTGCTATATTGTCCTTAGCAGTGAACTAATTGCTACCCTGGAAGGGTGGAAGTGTTGAAATGGTTTTATGGCTTCCAGATGCTATAACACCTTAGCAAAGCTGTATCTCTGTGAATGGTAACACACATGTGCGAGAGTCTGGTTCAGTTTCTAGTAAAGGGAGGTAGTATGGAAACCAGAAATCAATTGACCAGATGTATGTGTTGTCATTCTGTAATACAGTACTGAAATGATATCATAATACCAGATGAGACAGAAGTCTCAGAGCACTCTGTTTTTGAAACCTGACACAGAAGGAAGACCACTCACCCACTTCATCTTGTCTTGTTTTATTAAGTAGAAACAGTAATTCTTTAGATCAGTCAGGAAATATATATATACTGAGATTAGTTAAGTATTGTTTTTTCTGCATCCATGTGAATCTTTCCATCTGAGTTATTTTATATATTTCCTGTGATTAAAACTCTGGTGTTTATTGTAAATAGCTATTTAGTATTTTCATGTACTTTTGTAATTATTATTAAATATAATTAAACTTTTCATTGTCACTGGTCTTTTAGAGAACCTTTTAACCTTTGGGAGTACTTATATTTATTTGGTGACACTGTGGCCGCTCCTGAAAGCCTTACTGCATTGATTAAACACTACCATTTGTATTAGTATTAACTAATTTTTAGGATAATTGGGTACCCTTGTAAGAGTCTTAGAGTAGCTGACTTTGGAGTGTCCTGGTGGCAGTATCCACCTTACAGTCTGGGCAGAGAGGCAGAGCCATTCCCAGGTGTGTGTGTGTGTGTGTGTGTGTGTGTGTGTGTGTGTGCGTGTGTGTGTGTGAAAATCAAATCTAAAGAGTGTGTGTCAGCTACTTGGATCAGGGACACAAAGCACTGGTTTCAAAGACAGGATGGTGGAGGACTTGGCCGAGGACTCAACTCTATAGCTATGCAAGTGGGTGTCTTATTGGGGGCCTGGAGAGAGAGAGAGAGGGAAAACACAGACCCTGGACTGAGTGTGTTCCCTGTGTGCTCTTAAGAGAAATTGTGCTTGGTGTACAGACAGCTGCATATGGAAATATTGTGTGCATCTATCTTTGTTCCAAATGAATGTCCCTCACTGGTGTCAGTGATAAGGATACAGGCTCCTTGATTACTGGCCCAGAGAAGGGACATCACACTAAATACCAATAACTGAAAAAAAGGGATATGTAAAATAAGCAATGTCTACTAAAGTTAAGGAATAAGCTTCCCTTGCAGCCAGAAGACATCATTCATTAACTTCTTATGAAAATAATTTGGATATACAAATAAGTAGAATATATTAATATGCAGTTATGGCAATCAACTTTCTTGAGGGACAGTACATTGCAAGTTTCACAATAAAACCTATGGACCTATGTATTAACAGTTAGTATTAGTTTTTTTTTTTTTCATTTTTACTCATGTCTGTCTTCAGTACACTTGCCTGTCCCATTCATCATTTGTTTCTACCTTGCTCCTTTGCTTACAGATCAACTTTCCCTGACAATACATGCTTATAGCTCGGTTTCCTTTGGCTGCGTTATTATTAAACACTCCTTTCTTTATGTTTGCACAGCTTCACCTTTTTTCTTATGACATACTCCAGACTCATTATGTCTGCATGTATTTTGTTATTTAATCTGATATACTTCACAGTCGCACCTCTCACCTGTACATCACTATAAAGAGCAGTTAGTCATTCTGAGTCTTAAAACCTCCACCCTATTCTAAATTAAAAATGTCTGATGCATATTCAGTGTTGAGATTTTTTTAAACAAATATTCATGGCACGTATTACTGAATGATACTAAGTTATCAGATATTTTCTGTGTAAATATGAAATTAAGAGTCTGAAACCATGCTGTGAAGTTTCCTAGATGAAATTGATAGAAAGTTTCCCACATCATTCTATTTTTTCCTTATTGTGTGAGGTAGTGTTTAACATTTTAAAAATGGAAGGCTGACAATTATATTTACAGACTTTTGTTATAATTTGTATTTTCATTAATGGAGAATAACAGCTTTGACATTTAGTCTCAGGGTTCCTCAACATGTCAAATCTCACCCACACTACCTACTCATTCCTAAAATGTTAAAACATACTAGACTGCAAAATATTAACAAACTTCCTTATCTCGGAGTTAGAGGACCAATTAATTCTATCACAGAGCAGAAATGCTTACTTCTATATTCTATACTTCTTTATTGAGTCATGCACATCTGAACCCAAGCTTACCTCACTGATTAATCTTTTTAGAGTACTAATGCAGTTAAACATGGAGTGTCTCACTAAGTATGTTATTGAACTTGGATTGTACTGTATCCGCTGTAATGATGACTTTGTAAGGTAATGTAGCAGTCTTCACCAAGGATGATAACCACAGTATAATCAGCATATATTTTTGCCTGACCAGCTGGTTGTGGAACTCTGGGACTTTCAGTTCCTTTAAATAATAAACCTTAATTCTACTCCTAGGATTCATGCCAATTTGTCAAAGGCAGTTTCGCAAATGCAAAAAACTAAAACCATTCACATAAACCACCTTCACTGAACATTTAAAGAAATTTGCTTAGTGTTATCCATAGGGGGAGAAACACCCCAGCCCTTGCAATTATATACACCAAATTCGAGGTTGCTCAACAGTGGAGAAAAAGGCAATCTCCATTGTCGGCGAAAGCAACTTTGACAAATGCCTATGATTTATTTGCATTCGCTGAAACTACTTTTGACAAGATGACATGCTCAATTACTCCAATTATCCTCCAAGAATTGATGACTCAGTTTCACTAACTTTCTTATCAATGTCCCTACTAGTACAGTTAATCAAAATGCCGTGGCTCAAGCTCCTGCAGTCCATCCTGAAAGATTTCCAAATGCTGGTATTACCTCTACCCTGTCCCAATATGGCCATCCATACAGATGCACACACAGATCTACAACATGAACGGACTCCCTTAATGGGTACAGCTGTATCAGCAGCACCTGCTCTTACATAGTTCACAAACACAGAAAAAAGAAAAAAACAACTGGGACTATACATGCCAGACAGAGACAAGATAACTAAAAAATGTCAATTCCTTAACATTTTATTATAAATGACCAACACTGTTTTAAGAACTTTTTTCAAAACACTGAAAATTTTGTGCATCATGCAAAAATAACCATGCACCAAGAGATGATACCCATAATGAAATCTGTCACTTCTGAAATATGATTGACTTCCAACTCAACTCATCTGCTTTGGTAAAAAGTGCTGCAAACTTACCTTAGTGTGTCATCTTAGTAACAATATTTGAAAATCTTACCTACAGAAAACAACAAAAGAATTGTTAAGGATCTGAAAATACTACAAAGAAACATATATAGATATATTAGCTGGATACTAATTCAATTTTGTAGCAGGAAAAGAAACAAACGATTATAAATTAACATGCAAAGTTAATAAAAACTAAGCACTGATCCTCAGCAACAGATTCATTTCATCTTCTTGAAAGAGCAACAATGCAAGCCTGCTTGCTGTGTTGAAGAACTGCGATGAGAGACAGACACACAATGTTTTTTTTCCCTCTGGGACACCAACTCCAGCAGAACAATGATTCCCCTCAACAACAATAACTAGTAATATACTACTGCTCTGTTTGTGGAGTGCTACCCAAATATTACATCTCTTACTGTCTTAATGTGCACAGACATAAGAAAGCTAAGGGATGCAAACAGTTTGAAAAGCATTACCAAATTAACATTTTAAAGTATTATAAAGTACCTGAGCAATATCTACTCCAACTTTAATAGAGATTTGTCAGTTAAAAGCTCAATGGCCTCAGAAATCTTAGTTTTCAGCATAGACTGGCAGCCCTCTCTTTGTATCTGATTTATTAAAGACTCCTCCAAAGGAATATGAATCTAGCATACAGTTCTTACTCTTTAACCTCTATTTCTTCAGAGAGCAAACAGATAAATATGACATGTTGGGGTGATAGATGCATATCCCCATATCTGACTTTAAACTTTTATTATGTGTCAAACAGAGTAACACCCTTGTCACCACCAATTCAATTTGTCAAAGCTGCTCTACATTCATAAAAGAGTAATCACTTCTGAATATGAATGTGAAAAAAAAATACTTACCAGCATTTGTTTACCCAGGAGTTACTTGTTTCTGAACCTGAAAGTGGTGCAGATATATTTGTGAATGCTGTGCTATCACTCAGGAGACCTTAGATGGGATTCTTATAGAATCTGGCTTTTACACTGCAGCTGGATTTTATTTTGCATTTCAAACTACTTGTAATCCAGAATAATTTCTATTTATTTTGCATTTCAAAGTACTTATAATCCAGAATAATTTCTATCTTCATTTTTCTGACTAAATTACTTCCTGCATCACTTGTAGAATTTCATGCCTTCCCGTCCACCAGCTCACAAGCCTAGACAATTCGTTGGGCAGCCTCAAATTCTTCCACACTCTATCTTGTGCTGCACTCACTGAAGCTGGAGGGAAATTCTGAATATGTTTTATTAGCTAGGCTTTGTAATGGCCTGCAGAGTGATTGCCTAATACTTCCTTAGGAACATAATAGGATTTTGCTTTTTTTGGCTTAATTTACCTTTAAGTATTATAAGAAACTGCTTAATATTTGCTGATTGACAAGTATGATTTTTGTTCTCTGTTAAGGTTTAGTATGATATATTCATTAGCTTTATAATTCTTAACATGTGCAATGTGCTTTAGTTATTCTACACACTGATCTGCACGCTATCAACAAAAGATGACAATCTCAGATTATTTTGTCTAGTCTACTCAACCAATAGGTTAGTAGCATTATTAGAAACTTCTAGTTTGCCCTGTGAATTTACATTATCGCGTACAGGTGAAAAGACGTCCGAGAGCTCAGTGTGGTGTCTTACAAATGCAAACATTTAAGATATGAATACTGATCACTCTAACTTATAATTTTATCATGAAAAAGAAATTAAAGAAAATCATAAGTTAAGCAATTTTAGCACGGCTGTAGGTACTCTAACTACAGATGTTCCAAGTGCTCAGTTAAAGCATACAAGAGAAGCATTGGCATAACTGTCAAACAAAACAGATTTATATATCTAAAAATGTACTTAAGTGGTTTGGTAAAAAGTAGCACCATGGTATAGAAACATCGGATGGGTAAAAGCATTTCCTTGACTTTCTAAAGGGGAGAATGAGTACAAAAATTCATCTGTTTTACCACCAAATGAATCACATCATTAGAATGATATGGTCTATAAGTGTCTTATAAGTAAGCCATTGTAAGAGGATAACTGTCCACTACTGGTAAATATATATTACCCTAATGGAAACAAAATTCTAACACAAACAAGACAGAAAACAATTGTGAGTAGATATTTTTTCAAATTAAGAAAAAGTGGTACTTACATATTATCACAACCAGATTTGCAAGGGACAGAAATGTGTAATGTTTTGGCAGAAGTATGAATGTTAACATGAAAAGGGTCACCTGAACTGTTAATCTCTACTGAATCATGTTGTTTATAAGTGTAGAAGAGGAATAAAGGCAAAATTCCTCTTCATGGGTAGTGCCGATTCCTGACATAAGTTAATGAGGCATTCAATAAAGATGCCTGCTGCTTGTGAGTCCTGTGAAGGACCACTTTCTTTCTTATATTTGGTCAACATTTTGACTAAGCATTTCGTAAAATACACTTTATGCAGAGAAAGTATGCACTACAGGGAATAAATCAAATAATAGTACAGAAAAAAAATGCTGTGTCTGAAATGAATCCTGTCCACCAAATAAACTATATTCAGTGCTTCGAAGTACAAAGAGAAACTTCGTGCATGTAAATATGATGGTATGCAAAAACCAGCATTAAACTATGAATGTCACTGTGGAATAATAACAGAACAGAAAACATCCATAACACATGCTGTTACTAAGAAGCTCTAACAGTATGCAACCCAACAGTCACAGTGGCATGAAAGGAATCTAACATTGCATTATGAAGAGTGTGATCAGCAGTCAGTTTTTTTTTTTTTTGTGACCCGCGGTGGTGGTGCTGCGGTAGCGTTGTCGCCTCACAGTAAGACGCTGACGGTTCGATTCTCAGCTAGAGCGTCTTCTGCGTGGAGACATACGTGAATGGGCGTACCTTTGTTGAAGGTTGTGCATCAGGCCTGGCAAGCCAGTACATAAAAATCAACTGCCACTCATTAGCGGACCGGAGTTCTGCTGTGGCGACCCCTAACTGGGAAAAGCCGAAAGATACAAACAAACTGTTACGCTGACTCCAGTCGGAAAAGTATGTCCAGGAGAAACCCAGAATGTGACTATTATTCCTCTTCCTGAGTCACACAATCTGATACAGTAATACTTATTACTAACACACCCACTGTAAGGCTACCATTAATGACTTCGGCCAAACATAATGAATTTCTGTCCCTTGCACATCTGGTTGCAATAATATGCAAATACCAAAAAAGCTTCTGACATAAAAAATACTCACATTCACAAGTCAAGAACAACATCACTTCTAAACCTCTTTTAAAATATACTTTTATTCCACTGCTTTATGTGTGAAAACAGAAGACAAATAAAAGTGTTTGGTAAGATTTGATTTTTTTTCCTTTAAAACTGCCAACATAAGGAAAGAAAAACATGGAATGCAGATATGGATATAAGTTGTTAAAGACAGTGGTATGGATACATTAATATTTAAAATCAACAGAGGCACAGAGAAATGAGGAAGAGAAAAACATAAAACTAAAACTAAAAATGAACCTTTCTACAGCCAAAATTTACAGATTAATAAGTAAATATATATAGATCATGTATTAGCTATAAACTGCAAAATAAAGCAAAGGTAATGAAAGGAAATGCAGACAACAGAAATAGATATTAAGTAAAAAAGCATCAGTAAATTTATTAATACTTGAAAAAGTTACAATATAATATGCCACAAAACCAAAATATTATACCAGTGAAATAGCAATAAAGGTATTAAAAAAATAAAAAATTCAAATATTTACTGGGGGTGGAAAGGAAATGCATACAGATGAATGTTTGACTAATAAAGTACAATTAACAGAGAAAATGAAGAGGAGGGTAACTACAGACCCCCAAGTTAAACCAGCCTCATCTGTAAGGCAATGGAATGAACCATCATGGATCTCATAAATAAGGATATAGGTGACCTCCAAACCCTGGATTCGTCCTAGTTCGGTTTTGCCAAGGGCAGGGCATGCCTGCTAAACCTGGTGGACTTCTTGAAGAACATGACCAGAGCCATAGATGAGGGCAAAGCCGTGCACACAGCCTATCTTGACTTGCCCAAGGCCTTCGACACTATCCCGCATTTGGGCATTATTGACAAATTAACCCAGATGAATATCAACCCCTAATGTTGTCAGGTGGGTTACAAACAGGCTCACAGATCGACAACACTCAGTCAAAGTGGGAGACTTTACCTTTACCATTAGACCTGTCACTAGGGTGATCCCACAGAGGACAGTGCTGGGCCCCCTCTTGTTTGGCATGTACTTCTCAGAAGTCCAAGCCAAAACACAGAGGCTATGGCTAACCAGGTTTGCAGATGACTGCAAATAAGGGGCTTACACAGACCAATGACTGGTGCCAAAGCCATGTCTTAAACTAAATGCTACAAAATGCATCACCATTCCCTTCAATAAAAACAATGTCCCTGCTGATTTTAAAATAAAAAAATAATACCCCAAGTCCCAATTCAGTAGTGAGAGACCTGGGAACAAAGTTGACTGTGACCTCAACTTTGACCACCATGTGTCTACTGTGGTGGGGAAGGCATTCTACACCACTCACCTGATTAGCAAAGGCATCGCCTCAAGAGCAAAAGAGGTTATAACTCCCCTGTACTTGTCCCTCATCAGGCCTATTATTGAATATAATGCTCCCTTTGGTATGTACCATATCAGACACCTGCAGCAACTTGAGAGACCTCAGAGATTTCTAACTAAGAAAGTTCAGGCTCTCCAGCACATGTCTTGCATGCTCAGACTGAAATCGCAGTCACTGTACTCAGTAGCGTACAGCCTACTAAGAGGCAACTTTGGTTTACAGGACTATTTCTGACTCACATCTAATGGAAATGCTGCACATCCAAAAGTTAAATGGGACTGGAGTCACCCGTTCTAGGGACCTCAATCTAGTCTGCAACATAAACATAACCTGCTGGAGAGGCAGATACAGCTCTCAGAGGATGTCACTCCCCTGGAATAGGCTTCCAATTCATATCAAGCAGAGCACCTCCATGACCATGTTTAAGCGCAACCTGGACGACTGGGTGGGAAACCATACATTTCTGCTGGGGATTGCCTTTGGCTTCTCTCCTGGACATGTGTAATACTAGAAAAACCCTAGGCATAGACAATATCTCTCATCTAGTATTATATTGAGATTTAATGGATAGACTTGTAAAGACTCTTGGGTCAATAGCCTAGTAACATTCTATGAACCTATGAGAAAATATAGATGTCAAAAGGAGAAAATAAACAGACAAGGATGTAAAACCTAAGACACTCTAGGAAATGAAATGAAAAACAAACAGAACACTTAATGGAAAGTGATACATGATCTGTAATGCATTAGGCAAAATAAAAATATAGACCTAATGAAAATGCCCCCCATACCTGGCTATGTAATGACTTTACATGTATATTCTTAGCATGGCATTTAAGGCTTCAAAAGATTCTGCTCTGTTGAAATCTTCACTCCCTTAAAACAGTCTTGATCTTTCATAATGTCCTGACATGTCAAAACATAAATGCTGCAAAATAAGTGAGTTGTTTATTTTTATAGCTAATCCCTTTGGCATAGAATACAATCCTTTATTAGCTTCAGCAAAAAAAGATGAAATACAAGCTGCAGTGAATATAGAATATGCTTCAATATGTGAGCTGATGGATCAGTGAAGGTGTGAAGTTCTGCAAGCGATGCAGTAAATATTACACTCGTAAAAAATGTAGACAAATAGAAATTATTCTGGATTACAAGTACTTTGAAATGCAAAATAGGATCCAGCCACAGTGTAAAAGCCTGGTTCTATAAGAATCCAGTCTTAGGTCTCCTGAATGACAGCACAGCATTCAAAATATATCTGCAGCACTTAGTGTAAGAAACAAAAGACTGCTGGGTAAACAAATGCGGGCAAGTAATTGTTTTCGCATTCATATTCAGAACCGATTACTTTTTTTATGAAGGCAGTATAAATTTGACACACTGAATGAGCCACATCTAAGCACTACATCTATACCTTAAAAAGACTATCAGTCACAATAAAATACTCATCAGAAACTTGAGAAGTGACTCTGAATGCAAACTGGCAACAAAGAGTAAGGCAATTAAAAGAGCTTGGACTGACTTTGTGGAAATATTTTAGCAGACTGTATATTATATACACACAGAAAACACATCTAGTGCAAGACAAGGTGTCTGAGAATAACAGGTATAAGAATTTTTTTCACTGGGTACCAGTAGACAATAACGAAAAATAAAAACAGAGGAAACTGTCTGTCTGCCTGGGATGATATGTTGGACAAGCCACGCTGCTTCGCAAGGGATGGCTTACACCTGTCACCACTGGGCTTCCGGATATTGGCTAAGGCTCTTGCCACCCCCATAGTGCCTTTTTTAGGCAAGGCTCAAAAGACAAACCCACCTCCTTAGAAAACAAAAATGGAAAAAAACTAAGGGTAATGCTGCTCAACGCCAGAAGTCTAAATCTCAAGATGCAGGCACTTGATGCACTCCTCAGCATGGAGAACATTGATGTCTGTGCAGTAACTGAAACCTGGTTCAAGGCTCCTGAGAGCACCCCAGTGCTACCAGGCTATACCTCGTATCATGCTTTTCGGCCCCAAAACCCGGGCCGAAACACAAAGGGAGGGGGAGTGTCCATATTCATAAAGAACACCCACACCTCCAGGTTTGTAGCAACACATGAAGCATCAGAGAGCATACAGGTGCAACTAACCATAGGCAAAACAGCTATACAACTGGTAGCATGTTACAGACTGCCCTCCCAATCTCAAGAACCCCACTCAGCCTTCCTGAAGACATTGGAGGATATGAATGTATCACAAAATACCATCATACTGGGAGACTTCAACTACCCAAACATAGATTGGGTACATTATTCTAGCCCTAATACCCTAGCCCAAAGGTTCCTGGAATTCATAAATTCAAATGCACTGGAACAACTAGTCACCTCTCCCACTAGGGGATATAATATACTAGACCTGATCATCACAAACATGGGGACAGAATGCTCCACACCGGAAGTATACCCCTCACTAGTGAGATCTGACCACAAACTAATCACCCTGGATATACATATCCCACCTCCACCCCCAGCACAAAAGACCACAGTGAAAAACTTCTCAAAAGCAGACTTCACTCTTCTTAAGACTGAGATGGTATCCTTTAAGCCCACTGTGCCAGTGGATACCACATCCCACAATGCCGAATCCTTCACAAATGCTTTCTATGGACATCTCCAAGAATGCATGGATCATGCAATACCAAACAAATCCAAGTCCCTCTCCACCAAATGTAAGCATCCTGTCTGGTGGACCTCAGCCATAAACGAATTGTATAACAAAAGACGGAAGCTACTGCATGTCAGAGCGAAATCCCATTAAGGGAAGACATCTCTGATCAACATTAGCAGAAAACTACGTTCTCTCATAAAAACATCCAAGGCAAACTTTGAGAGAAAAATCGCTAAGGACACTAAAGACAACCACAAAGCCTTCTTCAGCTATGTTAGAAACCTGGGCAGAAACCCTCAGATATGCTCAGAGTTGGTTCACAACAACAAAAAATACACTGAACCCACAGATATTGCTAACATTCTGGCTGACAGGTTCAGTGCAAATTTCTCCCCTCCTTCACCCCCAAAAGAAGAAATACTTATCCCAACTGAATGTAATCTCCCTGTCATCTCAGATGTCCAAGTGAGAACTGCCCTAAACAAAGCAAAAAACACAGCATCAATGGGACCTGACGGTATCCCGGGTGCGTGTTACGTGAACTCCAAGAGGAGCTAAACCCACACATAAAAATGCTATTTAACCTTAGCCTTACTTCGGGATATGTACCTGAACACTGGCGTACAGCAACAGTGGTCCCACTCCACAAGGGGGGTGCCTCTACAGACCCTGGAAACTACCGCCCCATAAGCTTAACTAGCCTGGTCTGCAAAGCTATGGAAAGAATCATTATGGAACTTATAAACAGAGACATAGGGGATCTACAGACACTTGACCCCACCCAGTTCGGCTTTGTAAAGGGAAGATCCTGCCTTTTAAACCTGGTTGACTTTTTTGAAACAGTCACTAGAGCCATCGATGAGGGCAAAAGCAGTCCATACAGCATACCTGGACTTGGCTAAGGCCTTCGACACAATACCCCACTCAGGCATCATAGATAAGCTAAACAGCTTAAAAGTAAACCCTTATGTCACTAGATGGGTTGAAAACTGGCTAAAGGACAGAACCCATAAAGTTAAAATCGCTGGAGCAATGTCAGACTCAAAGCCAGTCATAAGTGGTGTCCCACAGGGATCTGTCCTGGGACCACTCTTGTTCGGCATTTATTTCTCAGATGTTAAAGCAAACATGGGAGGGCTGTGGCTGACAAAGTTCGCAGATGACTGCAAACTAGGCGCCATAGTCGATACACCAGCAGACACACACATCCTACAAAAAGGCCTCACTGAAACGGACAACTGGTGCCGTAGTCACAGCCTTAAACTAAATGCCAAAAAATGTATAGTCATCCCTTTTGGAAAAACAAAGTACCCACAAATTATCACATAGACAGCAACCCACTGAGTACGGAAAAAGTAATCAGAGACCTAGGGACCCAAGTAGACAGCGACCTCTCATTTGACACCCACGTTGCCAAAGTGGTTAGAAAAACATTCTACCTTGCACACCTCATCATGAAGGGATTCACATCCAGATCCAAGGATGTCATTGTACCCCTATATTCCTCCCTCATCAGACCCATGATTGAGTACAATGCCCCATTTGGTATGTACCTCACCTGGCATTTGCAACAGCTGGAGAGACCACAAAAGTACCTCACCAAAAGGATCAAGGGTCTCCAACATATGTCTTATTCTGCCAGACTAAAGAAACTTCAGCTCTATTCAGTAGCATACCACCTGCTCAGAGGTGATCTCTGCCTGACATACAAGGCCATGTCCAATCAGGATCTGATGGACATGCTCCACCTCAAAAAAATCCAAATCCATCAGGACCACAAGAGCTAAAGACTTAAACCTCGGCACAAGTATGAATAGGACATGCTGGAGGGTTAGATTCATAACCCAGAGGCTTCCCATGCTTTGGAACAGGATCCCAGTTCAGATTAGGCAGAGCCCTCACTAACTCTCTTCAAGAGAAATCTTGATGAGTGGATGGGAGATCGTAAGTTTACCCCAGGGGTCACATCTGTGTCACTGCTAGACAGGGGCACAGTAAACTAATTCTATTATATAAGGGGACCTTCATTGTGTCACTACTAGACAGAGGCACAGTATTCTAGACTTATTCTGTACATTTTTGTACCATTTCATGGGGTGGCAAAAGCCACATCACTATGGCTAAGCTTACAAATGCTGAGGTTTGTGGCAACTTCTGTAACAGAAGGGAAAGTTTGACATAATGGTTAAGGTCTTCATGAAACTATGAAACTGTGGTGTTAAAATGTCAAAAATGTTGCTGTGAATCCAATAGAAGACAACGGTGTGAATTCTGAGCTCTATCCTAGGTTGATGGTTTAACTGAAAGACGTCACATCTAAGACAGTGAGCTGTGGGTGAAAAGGGGTTCAGTAAGAGAATAAAACTGTTTTGCCACAGCTGTGTAAGTCGGGGGTATGCAGAAGTTGAAAAGCAGGAGAAACCGGACACCATAATTTGAAAGGTGGATGCCATTACAGTGAGCTTGTGGATACAGCAAGCTACTGTGAACCTTGTAAAGTATGAAACAGAAAGGTTGGTTGGGGGTTGGAATATCAGAGCACAAGGTCAATAAAATGGAGGTGGTAGTGGATATGGAACTGTTGGTAGATGCTAGGTAGTTTGATGCAGCACTATTGGCCTGGTGAGAAAGGTAGGAGGAGGTGACATACTGAAATTTCTGCAGGATTGGGCCATGGCCTTAGATGGAAATAGAAGGATTAAACCGACAGGGTACACAGTCCTTGGAAGGTAATGGAAATAATTATCAAAGAGGCGTACATAATGTGGTAAGGATTCATAGCCATTTAACAACAAAATGGGTGCTGAGGCAAGCTGCTTGGGGAAAATGGTTAATGCAAATGTCAAATTAGTGGAGGAGTTTTCAGTATTAGTGCACCAACAAATTGTGAAAATGTCTCTAGTTTTATAACATACAAGTAGGGCAGTGATGCATTTTAAGAATACTACTATATAAAAATAAAATGGCAAGACAATACTCATTGTTGCCATACTTAAGAGGAAGCAATCACTTTTTGTGAAGAGGTCACAAGGGGCAAAGTACACTAGGGGGGAGACTGGAGAAGAAAATGTGGTTGAGATGGAAGAGGTTAGAGTGGATTAGAAGTGCTGAGGTTTGTGGCAACTTCTGTAACAGAAGGGAAGGTTTGACATAATGGTTAAGGTCTTCACCTCATAGAATGAAACAGAAGCTAGAGGTGGTGGAAAGTTTGGGGATGACCCCTGAACAGGGAGAAAGGATGAAATCCTGCACCTTGACTGGAACCATTAAGGTTATGCCCTGGATTCCTGCCAGGGAGGGCTGAGAATAGGGTAAAGAAGAAATCAGCTCTGATATCCCCAATGGGTATGAGAAAGTTATGATGCAGCAAAGCTGATCTAAAGGATACTGATGAAAGGATACGATTGGATGATTGTGATAAAAAGGAGAGACAGAAGGGAAGGAGGAGAGGCCTGCTGTATTAGAAAAAGGAAGACACATGCTGGTGTCATCGTTCTTCACCAGATGGGTGACAAAAGCACCAGGCTCAGATCCTGCCATTTGATTCTGTGCTTTCTGAAAGTAATAATGTTTAAGTGCAGCGACTAAAACAGGAAGGGCCATTGATCTGAATGTCTAGCAGTTATACCCTTTCCCAGTTTATTTTCTTCTGAGCATGTTTCAGCAGTGGAGAATGATGACTGATGAAGCAGAGATGAGCTCCAAGGATGCTGCATGGTGGCAGGGTACACAAGATACTGCAGAAGGCACATAACCCTATTATGCTATGGAGGTTGGAGGAAAGGTATCCTGTGTGACAAGATGTGGTCAGTCTTGAAGGTTTTCGTGCTGGGGCAATCAAAATCAATTACAAGGAGATAAAACCTGCTCTATTTTCTGACTGACTGCAGGTGTGTCTGAACACTGTTTTTTGTGTAACTAAAGAGTAGAGCTGTGAACTATAAATGTAGAACTTTATGAGAGACATTTACCTCAAATGGGTAACAGCTGTGAATTCATTACTCAAAAGAAAAGTGTGCTTTGTTGTTCAAATTGCATTTCAGTGTTAATGCGGGCATATGAAATGTGTGTTCAATTGGTTCAGGGCACTACACTGGTCATTCCTAAACCTGGGGATAGATGTAATATGCTTTAATACTGGTAGAGGGGGTATGGTAAGTATAGCAGAAGAGTTTAAATAGGTTCATAGCTAGGTACTAGGCTATCTGCCTGAAGGCATTTATAAGCCGAGCCAGAATGCATTGGCTTTCGCCGCCCCCTTAGATTAGTTCCCTGTGCCTCTGTCCAGCAGAGGCACTGAAATGATCCCTGGGGTAAACTTTGTTTCACATCCACTCATCAAGGTTTCTCTTGAAGAGTGCTAGTGAGGAGCTCTGCTTAATGTAGATTGGAATCTTGTTCCAAAGCATGGGAAGTCTCTGGGACAGGAATCTATCCCTCCAGGACATCCTATTTATTGTTGTGGTGAGGTTTAGATCCCTAGAGGGTCTGGCTCGAGGGGATAATGTTTTCTTTAGGTGGAGCATGCCAATCAATTTTGGGTTGGACATGGCCTTCTATTTCAGGCAGAGATCACCTCTGAGCAGGCGGTATGCAACTGAGTACAGCTGGAGTTTCTTCAGTTGAGCTGCATAGGTCATCTGTTTGAGGCCAGGGATCCTCTTGGTGAGGTACTTCTGTGGTCTTTCCAGCTGTTGCAGGTGATTTGTAAGGTACATCCCAAATGGGGCATTGTACTCTATGATGGGGCTGATGAGTGATGATGAGGGGCACAATGACCTCTTTTGATCTGGATGCAAACCCTTTCGTGATTTGGTGGGCCACATAGAAGGATTTTCTAACCACTTTGGCAATGTGATTATCAAAGAAGAGATTACTATCTACTTAGGTCCCCAGATACCTTATTACATTTTCCGTATTCAGGAGACTACCACCTATGTGGTACTTTGTTATTTCCAAAGGGAATAACTATGCACTTTTTGGCATTTAGCTTGAGGCCATGATTTTGACACCAGGTATCCGTCTCAGTGAGACCCTTTTGGAGGATGTCTGTGTCAGCTGGTGAGTCGGTTATAGCCCCTAGTTTGCAGTCGACTGCAAACTTGGTCAGCCATAGTCCTCCTGTGCTTGTCAGTACCTCTGAAAAGTATATGCCAAACAGGAGGGGTCCTAGGACTGTGCCCTGGGGAACACCACCTGTAACTGGTTTAGAGTCAGACCTAGCTCCCCACAACTCTTACCATGTGGGTTCTGTCCGTGAGCCAATTGGCAACCCATCTTGTGACACACGGATTTATGTTCAGGTTAGTGAGCTTGTCTATAATACCAGAATGGGGAATGGTGTCGAAGGCCTTTGCAAGGTCTAGGTAGGCTGTGTGTACCACCTTTCCCTCATCTATAGCCTTGGTAACTGTCTCAAAGAAGTCCACCAGGTTTAGGAGGCATGATCTGCCCTTACAAAAGCCGAACTGGGTAGGGCTCAGTGTTTGGAGGTTCCTAATGTCTCTGTTAAGGAGTTCCATGATGATGCACTGCATAGCCTTGCAGACCAAGCTAGTCAGGCTTATAGGGCGATAGTTCCTGGGGTCTGTTGTGGCTCCACCTTTGTGGAGCAGAACAACCATTGCTGTGCACCACTCTATGGGTATGTAGCCTGTGGAGTGGCTGAGTTTGAACAGTGCGTTTAGGTGAGGGATTAGTTCGTCTTTGAGCTCGTGTAGAACACAGCCTGGGACACCATCCGGTCCCATTGATGCTGTGTTTTTGGGTTTGGAGATGGCTATTTTAACATGAGTGTCTGTGATTTCAGGGGCTCTACATTCTTCTGGTATGGTTATGGGCCCTTTTGGGGATGAGAGGGGGGTGAAGTTTGCACTGAACCTGTCTGCCAGGATGTTGGCAATATCAGTTGGTTCAGTGTACTTTGTGCCATTCTGCACTAACACTGAGCAGATCTGAGCATTGCCACTTAGATTCTTGACATAGCTAAAGAATGCCTTGTGGTTATCTTTGGAGTCCTTGGCAAGTTTTCTTTCAAAGCTCGCCTTGGACAATTTTATGAGGGATCGTAGTTTCTTGCTGGTACTGATCAGGGATGTCTTCCCTTCTTGGGATTTTACTCTTTTCTGTACTAGTTTCCTCCTTCTATTGTATAGCTTGTTTATGGCAGAGGTCCACCAGACTAGTTTCCTTTTCTTGAAAGAGTGAGTCTTGGTTTTGCTTGGGATAGCATGATCCATGCATTCTTGTAGGTGCCCGTAGAATGCATTAGTAAAGGATTTTGCAGCTTGGACAGTGTTATCCTCTAGCATGGGGGCTTTGAAACTTTCCACCTCTGTCTTAAGTACCATGAAGTTTGCTTTTGAAAAGGTTTTCACTGTGTTTACTTGTCCGGGGTGGGGGCGGAATGTGGATATCCAAAGTGATTTGTTTATAATCAGATCTAACCAGCGAGGGGTTGACCTCCAGTGTGGAACACCGGTCGCCCATTTTGGTGATGACCAGGTCCAATATGTTGTCACCTCTGGTGGGAGTGTTGACCAGTTGTTCCAGGGCGTTTGAGTTTATAAATTCTAGGAACTTTTGGGCAATGGAGTTAGTACTTGAGTAGTTTTCCCAGTTAATGTTTGGGTAGTTGAAATCACCCAATATTAGGGTGTTTGGTAGGACCTTTATGTTACCCAGTGTTTCCAGAAATGCGGAATGAGGGTCCTGGGACATGGTGGGTGATCTGTAGCAAGCTACAATTTGAATTGCAGTTTTGCCCGTTGTTAGTTGCACGTGGATAATCTCTGAAGCATCATGCTGTGCTACTAACCTCGAGGTGTGGGTATCCCTGATGAATATGGATACTCCCCCACCTTTTGTATTTCAGTCCGGGTTCTGTGGCCGAAATGTATGGTATGAGTTGTAGCCTGGTAATGCTGGGGTGCTCTCTGGAGCCTTACACCAGGTTTCTGTTACTGCACATATATCGATTATCTCCAATACTGAGGAGTGCCTCGAGTGCATGCATTTTGAGGTTTAGACTTCTGGCATTGAGTAGTATTACCCTCAGATTTTTGTTATCTGTGCTATTTATGGCAGTGGGTTTGTCTTTTTAGCCTTGCCTAAAAAGGGCACTATGGGGGTGGCAAGAGCCTTGGCCAGTATTTGAAAGCCTAAGGGTGACAGGTACAAGCCATCTCTAGCGAAGCAGCGTGGCTTGTCGAGCATGTCATCCCAGGCCAACAGACACTGGATCCCCTTTGAATGACATGAGAAACTTAGCCAGTTGTTGAACTTGATAATTTTTTATTTATACCGTTGTATCATTCTTGGTGAGGGCAGGATGCTACTCAGGGTCAGGGTCATACCGGCCTGGGCTACGTGATCAGAGAGCTCTTCCATGTCTCTTTTCATGTAGTCCAGGGAGGTACGGCTCAGGTCATTCACACCAACATGGACAATGACAGAGTCGTATTTGTACTTGTTCTGGAGTGACCTGAGTGCTTGTGTTATGTGGCGGATCCTGGCACCAGACAGGCAGCTAACACTAACCCTCTCCTTATTCAGCCTAGTGAGTGAGACGTCAGTGTGCCTGACTATAGAGTCACCTATTGCTAGTATGTTGGTTACTTTATTTTGCCTTGAGGGTTGTGATTGCGTAGCACACTGGTTTTATGAAGTATGTGTTTCATGGTTTGTGTTTGGGGGTGGAGGTTGCTTGGATGTCTGCTTTGGAGGGCTCTGTTGCTTTTGCAGATTTTTATTTAGAGCCTCTGAGTATGTTTTCGTACATTTACATGTGTTTTTTGCCAGTGCTGGTTTAATGGGTCTATGTGACACTGGCGGTGTGATGCCAGTATTTCCCTTCTCCTCTTGACTGTCTGATCCAGTCTTGGGTTGAGAGAGCTTAGCCTCCAGTTTGGCTGTATAATTGCATCTCTCGCATGTATTAGTGTTTGGTGGTAGGAGTAGAGGGTTGTCTGTGTACATGAGGCAGTTGTAACATTGCCTCAAAATGCCCAGATTCACCAGTTGGACTGAAGAGTACACCTGAAACTGCCCTTTGGACATGCCTGGATAAGTACAGTAAACTGTTTTACTAAATGGCTGGTAAGGTCGAACAGAGAACCTTGTCCTTCTGTAGTGCTAGGGTTTATAAGTGCTTGCTATGAGTTTTGAGCATATCTCTAATATAGTTTGAAGCTATCTAACATGATTAATGACAGCTGACCCTGTGGAAAAACAAGTGAGGGCAGAATTATATATAATTTTGTTGTGTATATAGGGTTTTAGGAACATTTTCTATCATGCATATTACATGGTTCATGTATTTAGATCCAAGTACCACACACACTTAGCACAGCTGTGTAACAGCTGTAAAAGTTTTTATTTCTAAAGTGTGTTTTGTGTCCTGACAGTTATGTTATTGTAGACATTCAAAATGTTTTGCCAAGAGTGGATGTGACCACTGCACAGGCCATTTCTACACTGTATATATATGTTCTTTGTGTTATTATTATTAAAGGAAAATCTGGAAGTACAGCTTGGAACATTGTGGACAATGTTTAGGATATTTAAAAGACACAAGCACAAAGGTAAGGAAAACTGATGTAGAACTGTGTTATGTTTTCAGAGCATTAAGAACATTTTAGTACACAATTACATAGTTCACATGACTAGGGTTAATCACTGACAATGACACAGTTACAGGGGAAGTGATATACAAATATATTGTATTTATAGGGCCTCAGTAACATATTGCTATGCAAATTACATGGCTCACATGTTTAGAGCTAAGAAATGAAAATGCTAGAAGTTACTGTTTAAGACTGTGAAGTTTGGTAAGTTCAGTGATTATGGGGAAGAGTTTTACTAAGGACCATAAAGAGACTACCAAATGGATTTAAGTACACTGCTGAAGGCAATATAGACTCAAGGCTGCAATATTCAAGAGGTAATGTCAGGCGTCCTAATGGGCTCAGGGATTCATTTAGCGTAAAGTAGGCATATGAACATGAAAGTAAAAGAAGTGGCAAGCTGAAGCACTTAATAGTAATAGGAAATAAGGTTTATAAGTTGTCAACTTTATGAATCGTATATAGGGGAATGAGTTTGGTACGTTGCCAAATAAATGAATAATTTGTTAGTCAAATGTGAAAAGGAAAGAAGGCAGAACAAAGGCGGCATTAGGAGTAGAACTCCTTGGGTAATAAAAAAGGGGACAGTTGAGAATTTGATAGGTGTGTTTAGGAAAGGAGGGGAGTAGGGAAGCACTTCTGGTTTAGGTAAACAACCCTGGAAATTGGGGGATGCTTTCGATGGCGTGTATAACATATAATGACATGGTTCACAATAATGTAGGGCTATCATCAACAGGTGGGAGCTTTGGCTCATCCAAAGACCCAATGGACCTAGCTCTGTAGAAGTAATGGATACCTCTAGGGGTGAAGGTTGAATGGTGGCAAAGTTGAACATGGGGGAAATAAATTGACTGAGGGGAGAAACCCAGCAAACTACAGATATTTCTTCCTTCAAAAGTGACTTAAAAACGTTCTGTCTTAGTGGCAATGTTAGATTTGACTTTGCTTAAAGTGGTGTGAGCTTTTCAGACAAGTTTTGTGAAACATGGGTCATCATCAGAGATATGGAGATTGCCAATAAATTCTGTAAGGTATGATAGTATGGTGTTAATGCACAGCTATAACGCTTTCAGCTCAGTTAAGTGGTATTTTATGCTTTTAACTCTCTGGCAGGTAGTGAGGGATTGGCTTATGCTAGAGGGAGTACGGGTAATGAAAGGATCCCTGGCATGTGGATCACCATTAGCCTGGGCCTTTCTGAGTAGTCAGTTTAGAAAGGGATTTCAAATAATCTCCTTTCTCCAAGATTATTTATTTTGTTAATGGAAAAAGTTAGCAGCTGGACAGGGAAAGAG
Source organism: Protopterus annectens (assembly GCF_019279795.1). Taxonomy (NCBI): domain Eukaryota; kingdom Metazoa; phylum Chordata; order Ceratodontiformes; family Protopteridae; genus Protopterus; species Protopterus annectens. The sequence continues at coordinate 380,718,922 of NC_056751.1, read as the reverse complement.
AGTTGAGCAGAACGGTGTAAATGTATCTGTGATAATTGCATGCTGCTGTTAGAGGAGGTACAGCAGATGTTCCCACAGGTGTTTACGTACTTTAGTTTAGTAATGAGATGGGGCTTGTGTATCATCTAGAAAAATTATTAATGATTAAAACCAGGCAGGGAATAAAAGAAGTGGTGCATCTTTCATAGTCACAAACAGAAGATAAATATTTGGGGGTAATAGGACTTGCAATGGCAGAGGAAATTTTTTCAAAAATAAATTGTGAGAAGTTAAAAATAAAATAAGATGGCTCTGTTAGCTAAATGCTTTAGCAGGACAGGCACACAATAGGGAAGGATGGTAGTTATATAACTAATGATGCATCCCTTGATTCTACAGATGCATATCCATGTTCTTACCTCACCTAAGATTAAGTGTCTAGGGAAGATAAAGATTTTATACGATAGATATGACTGGAGGGAAAAGAGATGAATAAATGAAGACAGGCTTAAAGCTATGCTACTGTGGGTAATTCAGATCTATGGTTCTGAAATATGGAAAATGATAGATTAAGTTGGAAGGTATGGGAGAATGAGGTACAGAGTGACATGTGGGGAATGCAGAGAGGAAGATAGGGCCGCCTGTTTGGTATTCAATAAGTATATGGGGAAGGAATTGTTAACGGTGGGCAGAAACGTGTGACGTTACAAGACATTAAATGAGTATCAGAGCAGGCATTCAGAATGCAATTGAGAAAGTGGTGAGAAAGGAGAGTACATTTTGAATTTGTGGGAGGAAGTACTGATGGAGGGATATACTACTTATGAAAGGTTGCAGGAAAAATTTTAATTAGGTTCAGTAACTGGAAGTGGTGTCATAGCATCATGAGAAAAACCGAGGATGAACACAACAAGAGAGTGGAAGAAAAAAGTAAATACTGCAAGTGTATTAAGAAAGGGAGACTGAGGCAAGACCAACATGGGGAGAATTTACAGGGACCAAGATAAAGAGGAAAGTGGGCATAAGGAAGTAGTTAAGGGAAAGACGTATGGGGTCGAGATGAAGTACTGCAGGAAGTTGGGAGGAAGAATAGGTGGTTCAGCACATCAGAGCTGGTAAGAGGTCTTCCTTTTAGATTATTGCTTAGATGGCATCGAAGCCTGAAAAGCTTGCCAATGGGATATGGCAGATTGCTGGAGATGCAGGAGGGACAGGAGGATAATCTGCTCCTGTTGTGGTCCTACCCAAACATACATGAAGGATGGCCTGCAGTGAGGAATATTTGGAAAATAACTTATAGTTAAAAAAAAAATAATTGGCCTTTATGTCTTTTTGAGGTTGAGAGGGAGGAACTAGTGTGGAAGAGAAGGGAAGGGAGAGAGTTGAGGCACTCAGAGCGATGGTAACAAGGGAAGATGTAAAAGGTGGTTGAGAAAAATTACAAAGGGTGAGATACAATTACTGTTTAAGAACATTTCAGTGACTGTAAAAGAATATGATTTAGAAAATTAAGAGAACGGTGGCAGATGGAAACATTGTATAGAGTAACAATGAAAATGAAATTGCATAAACTGATATATGCATACATTTGTGATGTACATCTACACTAAATGAAAATTGTGGCATTATCTCTGCTGGAATATGTATATTGTTAATTGACTAAAACAATTTACACAAAATGTCAGAAATAAGTCAGAAGAAGGTGCAAATGGCTTATTTAAATCTACTATTTCACATATTTCTGTTTATGTACACATTTGCAACAAATTATACACATACATGTTTAAACTCAGTAGAAAATGAAATAAGATGACTTAGACAAATGTGTTTGTCACGTGAAATGACACCTAACCTCTTTAAAAGACAAGTAGTCATCAGTGGAAAAACTAAATGCTCACCTGTGGGAGGCCAATAGGGATCAAAAGCATGACATTGTGAAGAAATTAATTGTCATAAAGAACAGCAAGGGTGTAACGTGCAAAGTGGCTGAGTAGGAAACTGAGAAATAGGTGTGAGATGCATACAGACACAAGGGACATAATGGAGAGAAGAGACCAACATATGCACATACACCAATGCTTAGGTACACCACATAAATTGAAAGCACCTGCTTCTTTCAGTTTGACCGGTTTATTCCACAGTTCCATACATTCAAAACTTAGCAACAATAGCAATGGCTGAGATGGTAAGTATTTTACAAAATATTTTATTACCTATTTGTTGAGACATATGTCACAACACACCTGATAAACTTGTAATAGGTGACTCTATCGTCAGGCACACTGATGTCCCGCTCACCAGGCTGAACAAGGAGAAGGTCACGGTGAGCTGCCTGTCGGGCGCTAGGATCCGCCACATAACACAAGCACTCAGGTCACTCCAAGGCAAGTACAAATATGACTCAGTCATTGTCCATGCTGGTGTGAATGACCTGAGACATACCTCCCTGGACTACATGAAAAGAGACATAGAGGAGCTCTCTGGAGCATGTAGCCCAGGCCGGTATGACCCTGACCTTGTGTAGCATTCTTACCTTCACCAAAAATGATGCCACAATATGAAGACAAGATGATCAATTTCAACAATTGGCTTAAGTATTGGTGTCATTCAAAGGGATCCAATGCCTGTCAGCTTGGGATGACATGCTCGACAAGCCACGATGCTTCGCTAGGGACGGTTTGCACCTGTCACCCCTGGGCTTTCGGATATTGGCAAAGGCTCTTGCCACCCCCATAGTGCCTTTTTTAGGCAAGGCTCAAAAGACAAATCCACCTCCATAGGTATCACAAGGGATAAGAAACTAAGAGTAATGCTACTCAACGCCAAAAATCTAAATCTCAAGATGCATGCACTCTAAACTCTCCTTAGCATGGAGAACATCGATATCTGTGCAGTAACAGAAACCTGGTTCAAGGCTCCCGAGAGCACCCCAGCACTACCAGGTTATACCTCATACCATGCTTTTCGGCCCCAAAACTTGGACCAAACCACAAAAGGAGAGGGAGTATCAATATTCGTCAAAGATACCCACACCTCCAGGTTGGTAGCACAGCACGAAGTATCAGAGACTATCCATGTGCAACTAACAGAGGGTAAAATTGCCTTCCAGTTTATAGCCTGCTACAGACCACCCTCCCAAACCCAGGAACCCCACTCGGCCTTCCTGAGAACACTGGAAAATATGAAGGTCTCTCCAAACACCATTATATTGGGCGACTTCAACTACCCAAACAGACTGGGAGCATTACTCTAGCTCCAACACCCTAACCCAAAGGTTCCTAGAATTTATAAACTCAAATGCTATGGAACAACTTGTTACCACTCCCACAAGAGGGGAAAACATACTTGACCTGATCATCACCAACATGGGGGCTCTATGCTCCAGACCAGAAGTGTATCCCTCACTGGTAAGATCAGACCATAAACTAATCTCACTGGATATTCACATCCCGACCCCATCCCCTTCCCAGAAAACCACAGTGAAAAACTTCTCTAAAGCAAAGTTCACACTCCTCAAAACCGAGGTGGAATGCTTCAAAGCCCCCGGGCCTGTGGAAAATACGGCCCAGACGGCAGAATCCTTTATAAACGCATTCTATGAACACCTTCAGGAATGCATGAATCATGCAATCCCAAATAAAACCAAGACCCAATCCTCCAAAGGCAGGCATCCTGTCTGGTGGACCCCAGCCATAAACAAACTATACAATAGAAGGAGGAAGCTACTATATGATAGAGCAAAAATCCCAAAAAGGGAAGGCATCTATGATCAGTATTAGCAAAAAACTACGGGCACTCATAAAATCATCTAAGGCCAGCTTCGAGAGAAAAATTGCACAGGACACTAAGGATAATCACAAGGCTTTCTTTAGTTATGTTAGGAACTTGGGTGGGAATTCCCAGATATGATCAGAATTAGTCCAAAATGACAAAAAATACACCGAACCCACAGACATTGCCAACATCCTAGCTGACAGGTTCAGCGCAAACTTCTCTCCCCCCTCCCCACCAAAAGGGCAAATATCTATCCCAGCAGAGTGCTGCCCCCCTGACATCTCAGATGCTCAGGTAAGAGCCGCCCTCTCCAAAGCAAAAAACACAGCATCAATGGGACCAGACGGTGTCCCGGGCTGCATCCTACATGAACTCCAGGAAGAGCTAAACAAAGACATAAAACTACTGTTCAATCTCAGCCTTACTACAGGATATGTACCCAAAGAGTGGCGTACAGCAACAGTGGTCCCTCTCCACAAAGGTGGTGCCTCAACGGATCCTGGAAACTATTGCCCCATAAGCCTGACTAGCTTGGTCTGCAAAGCTATGGAAAGGATCATCATGGACCTCATAAATAAATATATTGGGGACCAACAGACACTGGATCCTACCCAGTTCAGCTTTGTTAAGGGCAGATCCTGACTCTTAAACCTGGTCGATTTCTTTGAAACAGTCACCAAGGCCATTGACGAGGGGAAGGTGGGAAGGTGGTCCACACAGCCTACCTGGACCTCGCAAAAGCCTTTGATACAATACCCCACTCGGGCATTATAGATAAGCTCACCAGCTTAAATATAAACCCCTATGTCGCTAGATGGGTCGCAAACTGACTCAAGGACAGAACTCACATGGTTAGAATTGCTGGAGCCATGTCAGACTCCAAACCAGTTACAAGTGGCGTCCCACAAGGCTCAGTCCTGGGACCTCTCTTGTTCGGTATATATTTCTCAGAGGTACAGGCCAACACGGAAGGACTGTGGCTGACCAAGTTCACAGATGACTGCAAACTAGGCGCCATAATCAACTCTCCAGCCGACACAAGCATCCTACAAAAGGGCCTTATAGAAACAGACAACTGGTGCCAGAGCCATGGCCTCAAGCTAAACGCCAAAAAGTGTACAGTCATCCCCTTTGCAAAAACAAAGTGCCCACAAATTACCACAGAGGTGGTAATCCACTAAGTACGGAAGAAGTAATTAGGGACCTGGGGACCCAAGTTGATAGCAATCTCTCATTTGAAAACCACGTGGCCAAAGTGGTTAGAAAAACATTTTATATAGCCCACCTAATCATGAAGGGATTCACATCTAGATCAGGGGAGGTCATCGTGCCTCTTTACTCATCCCTCATCAGGCCCATAATTGAGTACAATGCCCCTTTTGGGATGTACCTTACCAGACACCTGCAGCAACTGGAAAGACCCCAAAAGTACCTCACCAAAAGGATCAAAGGGCTCAAACAGATGCCATATGCTGCCCGGTTAAAGAAACTCCAGCTCTACTCAGTGGCATACCGCCTGCTCAGAGGCAATCTGTGCCTGACGTATAAAGCCATGTCCAACCGGAATTAATGCACATGCTGCAGCTCAGAAAATCCAAATCCCATCGAGCTACGCGCTCAAGAGACTTGAACCTCAGCACTGAAATAAATAGGACATGCTGGAGGGACAGATTCATAACCCAGAGGCTCCCTTCACTCTGGAATAAAATCCCAGTCCAGGTTAGGCAGAGTCCCTCATTGACTCTCTTTCAAGAAGAATCTTGATGAATGGATGGGAGATCGTAGGTTTACCCCGGGTATCACTTCTCTGTCACTGTTAGACAGAGGCACAGTATACTAACCTCGAAAAAGGGCATAGCCAAATTCATTTAAAATGGATGGCGAAAGCCAAACACACTCTGGCTAGGCTTATAAATGCCCTAGGGCAGATAGCCTAGTATGAACCTATAATTAGGGAAAAGGGAAAGCCACATCCTTTAAATACTTAGGTTTATGGCTAGACCAGGCACCTAATTTCCAAAGCCACATTGAAAACACGAAAAATATCAGTTCACTTTTATTGTGGTCCTAGAAAATATCTCACTTTCTCTCCAGACCAGCTAGACCTGCAAAAGGCAAAGGAGTCTTCCTTGTTCAACTTGAATACAGGCTCCCCATAAATGTCACAGCCTCTATAAAAAAACACATCCAATCTATAGTCCATTGAAAACAAAATCTGCCAATTAATTTCCCATTCCTCCCCTCAGGAACAACAATGCATCAACTTCTCCAGGGTCAAATATTTACCAGTCTCCTACAGAGTTGAACTACTCATAGGGTCTCTTGTTTTCAGACTACTTCATTCAGGTGCATTTCCTCCTCTTGCACCCAAACTCCATAACAAAACTACCCCTACAACCTCCACAACCTCTCCCAATTAACTCCCTCACTCCAGACACCCCCAAACTAAAGTACACTGTACCTACCATTCCTTCTCCATTCTTGCACCCAAACTTTAGCAATCCATCTCCCTTCACCTTAAAGAAGTGCCCTCTTTCCCCACTTTCAGAACACAACTCAAAAGGCATCTTCATCAAAAATCTGACTGCAAGTGGTTTTCTACTGGATATATAACCTAATTCCCTCCTCCCCTTCATCACTTCTACTTTAATTCTTTGTTCACATCTCCTGCTTCCCTGTCATATTTACTACTAAAATCAATTCACATTCGATTTTCTACTCTCTTAATATTATTTACATATTGTATCAATTGCCTAGGGGATTATCTACTTTCTGTGACTACCTGTGTTTGTGAATTTATTTTCTTTTTTTATGATTCTCTTCACCCGAGCTGTGACTGCAAATGGTCTGTACTGACCAGTGTACTAACCTGGTAAACAAACAAAACTAAATAAACAAGTATTACCCACATGACTAAAGTAACGAAAGCAGTCTGAGTATTTTCTTTTGTTTGGCTTGGTTAACAAGGTAGGCAGACTAGTCCACAAATTCTTTTCAGTCATGACTCAAGCCACGAACTCAGTGACATAAAACATTAATAGGCAGCTAGCTATACATTAAACTGATATTTACAGCATTTTACTTTGACTGTATTTACATTAGTAGATACTATAAATCCATGTGAACAGTTATATATGGTACACAGTGAAGCATAATGCTTCATTTGTTTTGTGGTGTGAGAAATGAAAATACAGCTTTCAAAACTGGACAGGTGATTCATAGCTGCAAAATGCTCCAGTGGTAATACAGGCGGCAGTAGCTGCTACACATTAGCAAAGCAGATATAAGCACACATAAATTTTGATCTAAACAAACAGAAAACATTGAAAAATAAACACAGACCATCTCTGCCCTACACAAACAGACATTCAACATATTACATGGTTATAGGTGCCAAACAGAAGGGTATATTTCAGAGAGATATTTTAAGAATGAAACCAACAAATAGTAACAGAATAATATTTGAACTCTTTTCATGCCAAAACAACCAAAAATGACAACAGCAGAGACATTTAAAAAAATCCCATTATGATGACACTGCTATAGCTAATAAAACTCAAGACGATCCTTAGATTCATACCTTGGGAAAACCGTGACGTTATGTTTCAATCAAGGCAGTTAATTTTATTTTACTGGAACTAAGTTAATCACTTCGCAAAGGGACTACAGCAGCAATCTTGCTTCTAGTGCCAAGTCTGACACCTGCAACAAATAAAATATGATGGGACTTGCCCAGACTACCATCCTTCTAAGCTATTTGCACTTTACAGTTGGCAATATTATGCTTTTTTGGAAAAGATAACATAACTATAAAAGCCAAGAAAGCGATTTAAATGACTTATGGCATGTGATTACCTCTAAGCACATAGTATCTCTAAAATCACCTGCAGCAAGCAAAGACTCGGTCTGAAAACAGTTTTAAGATGTTTGTTTCAAACTGACACCAGAGAAATAACAAATACTTTCTGATGTAATTTAATAGTCAGGGATCATGGTTTTACTACAATGTGCTACAGCAAAGAATTTAATCAGTTACGGTTCAGAGTAAACTAAGCAAGATCATCCAGATAATGGGCATAACTTAACTGAAATGCCAGCTACAATTTCCTTTTATGGAAATATCACTCTCTCCCAAAAATCAGTAAAAAACATGCACTTCCTTAGTATGAACACGCTACGTGCCTGAAGCACAAAGTGATTTCCCAAGAGTTACTTTAGCATTGAAAGGTCTGCTATGACAGCTAGTCCATCAAATAACAACATATCAATGTAGGGGAAAATCCCACAAAAAGATTTACAAAGTAGAAATTATCCTATGCCACATTCTTATGCATCACTGGGAAATAGTTTATGAATGTATGAAACAGACATTACAGTTTCATACTTCTTATGATAAGAAAATGCATTATTGATCAAGACCTAGTGATCAATTAATATTTTAAGTGAATTAGTAATATTTAATGATAGTTCCATATTTTGGGTGTTTTTCTACCCTATTATTTTTGGCTTTATCCACAATCATTGACCAAAGAAGTTGATAATCAGTAATGACAAAATCATACAATATGGTACAACTGCAGATATAATATTCCTTCTATGGTGTGGATGTGATATCTGTTATGATTCATGTACTTGCATTAATTAGCCATTGCACAACTCTAAGAACGAGTGCTTCTATATTTCACTTTTCTTACCTACTTTAATAAGTGGTTATTTTATCAAAAATTATGGGAGTCAAAATCCCCCTTCAATCCAAATCACCCTCTTACAGAGATCACAGTTATACTTCCAGTTCTACATGGGTAATTATTTGAGAAAAAATATATATATATTTATTTATTTATTTGTTGCATGTGTTTACCGGGAAGGGCCACTGGGCCTAGGTGAGCCATTTTCAGTGGAGGCCCGGGGAGAAAAGCTCCATATTAAATTAAACATGTTGCAGATTACAATAAAACATAAATATATAGTTACAGTTACATAGATAGCTAGAAGGGAATACATAAAAATATGGACATGTAGTTATATTTACAGAGACAGAAGGTAATGCAGTAACAATCTTAGGCATTGATTTAACTATGATATTTAGAACAAATTAGAGAACATACATATTGACCAGTTGAGTGGAAAGAGGAAGGGTAGAGTGGGAGTGGTACACTAGGGTAAAGAAAGTGGTAGGTGTGATTAAAGAGGGTTACTTTTTGGCATGGGCACTAGTCCTGGTCTCAAGATAGCCTCATCAATGATGCCAATAGCCAGAATTTCAACAAATTAAAAATGTTTCTCCACTCCATAAGTTATTAACATACTGTACATAGACAATAATACCATAAAGTGCTGTGGTCACATTCAGAACATTGATGTGATCACTAAAGGGTAAAAGATGGATATTCTGAATGCTTCAGCAATTAAACAGAAGTATTCTATTACTGGGTGGTTTGATACAGACATAGCAGACCTCAGCACACCCCTGTTGTCACTCTCTGCCCAGTGATCACAACCTCTCTGTAGCACGATCTAACACTGAATACTTAACTAGCAGAACCGGAAAGTCGATGGAGAATGCAATTATAATACCAGAAATATGATAAAACAGCCTCAAATACTGCGACTCTTCACAGAGGCAGCCCAGAAGGAAAAATATAAGCACTTTCTGAAAAGAAAAACTCATTTTAACAGCAGTGATTCTTTCTGCTTTACAACTGTAAGTATACTAAATTTGAAATCGCAAGCTGAAGACTAAAGCTGCATTACCAACTCCATAACACTATTTATTAGGTTATTATGAAGGCGTGTGTGTGTGTGTGTGTGTGTGTGTGTGTGTGTGTGTGTGTGTGTGTGTGTGTTCGTTCATCGGTCCATGCACAACCCCTTTTCCATTTCTGCACATGGGGTAGGGTGTCACTTTAACAGTGACAATGAAATAGAATCAATATTTATTAGCACTGGGTGGCTAGCCCTGCTGCAATAGTTCTTTCACACTACACATTTGCATGCACACTCACCCATATGTCCAAATTAGATTGTCTAATCCATCTACTGAATGTCTTTTGAATCTGGAAGGGAACCAGAGCACTTGCATGAAACCCACATGAATACAGGGAAGGTGGGCAGAGTCTGCACAGGAGGTACCCCAGCTAAGACTTGAACTGGGGAACCTCTTGCTGTGAGCTCTCCACTGTCCTATCTATCTATAAATATATATATATAGATACATAGCTATAAATGCATATACAGACTAGACATATGTATTGATAGATTGAAGGCAGGTTTGGGGACTATCGTTTCAATGAAAATGTTTAGCTGAAAGCACTTTCACCAACAGTGGAGAATTCTGATTTCGCCATTGTTGATTGACATCAGAATAGCTATATTTAAGTTCAGGGAGGGTCGGGGGGGCTTGCCCCCCTGCCCCCTGCAAAATAAAGATTTTCTCTGAATTTTACCAATAGTACTTTTGGTGAAACACTTTCAGAGTTTTTGATTTGTGAGGGAAGAAGTCAACAACAAAGCACCATAGCCAAATTATGGAACTCCCTCCCACCAACAATTACCTCCGTATCATCATGCACCCACTTCAAAACTTTACTAAAAACGCACCTAAAAACATGCTGGCTATGCCCTTGCAACTCCCACTCTAAAATCACCCACCCCATCCAACCACTACCCTTCTTTCCACTCCACTAACTACCTTGATTATAGCAAGCTCAGATGCTCATAAGCCTAGTACTTATTATACAGCAGGAACTTCTTATTGTAACATTTGTTAATGTCTGTTATGTGCTTCACAGATAAAGATTCTAGTTGTCTACTGATGTACTATGTTCTTCATCTGTAAATATGTTATAAGTAATTGCTATGTTGTATTGTTAATCGCTATGTAATCCAATGTAACTACTGTCTGTTTATTTTAACTGTGGAGCTTTTCTCCCCGGGCCTCCGCTGAAAAAGGACCTACGTCCAGTCGGACACTCCCGGTCAACAAATATAAATAAAATAATAAATAAAGATGGGGACTCACTTTTCACCAACACAGTGGGAAAAACCTGGAACCAGCTTCCTAGTGAACTTTCTACCCTTGCTTCCACACTGCTTTTTAAAAAACATCTTAAAGAATATTTTAAAACTCACTGGCTTTGTCCCTGCTCTAACCCCGACTGATACCTCATTTCCCCTTCCTGTTCTTCCTGTACTTCTCTACTCCACTGGTCTATGTTGCCTACCTGTAATAAAGTTTCCTTCTTAGTACTAAAGAAAAAAAAAATGGGACTCTCCATACATTTTTCTCTCTCAAATTATGTTTGTTTGTTCTCTGTATTTGATCTTAGCTTAAACCTACTAAAGGACTCTGTACAAGTATATCTTACCTACAATTTAAACAATGTACTGTAACTCATTTTACTATTGGTATATATTGTATGCTTTGTCACTGCCGATGCCTGGAGCTTTTCTCCCCGGGCCTCTACTGAAAATGGACATATATCCAGTTAGACTAGCCCAGCCCGGTCTACAAATGTAAAATAAGTAAATAAAATAAAATATATCAGTATGCTCCTATCTATCTATCTATGAACCTGACCAGGCATACACAGCAACTAGAGCAACCTCAGAGGTTTCTTATAAAAAGAATACAAGGCATAACAAACTGCCTTATGCAGAGCACCTTAAAGCCCTTTTCCTCAAGTCAGTCTCCTATAGATTCCTGAGGGGTGATTTAAACAACATCCACAAACACCACACTTATGAATGTCCTGCAAGTTCATAAATCGATCAATACCAGAAATACAAGGTCTAGGAACCTGAATTTTGTCTATGACTTAAGAACATGCTAGAGAGACAGATATGTGCCCCAGAGACTGCCCTTCTTATGGAACTGGCTTCCCATCCATGTGAAGCTGAGTTCCTCTATTACCGAATTTAAGTGCAACTCAGACCAGTGGATGGGGAATAGTAAATTTAAAGAGAAAGTGTCAAGTGTTTCTGCTACTGTCATTGTTTTGGTTTTAGCTGTCAGGTCATATGATCCTAATATTTACACTCAGGCTGCTCTGACTCTTCGAGCTCAGGTTTCAGTACCCTGGGGGATGGGTACATCTCACTTCCAAAAACAGTTTCCTGTGTGTGCTGCTTTTATTTACAGCCCACACTGACAGGGGAACTTCTCTTTGAAATGCAGAGTAGTAGTGCTTATAAGGCTTACTGTTGTTTTTTTCATTGTATTTAAAAGGTTTATACTTTCACTTGGCATGCAGACACAGCTCTGTACCTTCTCCATTACTTTCAGCAGCTATGGAAAAATGCATGGCTTTGCTCATGTTCTGCACCAGGTTAATCAAATAGATCCTTATTTTTTAAATATAACAACATAATTGCCACAATTCTCTGATACTGTCTTGCTGCACTATTTTACAAAATTGAACATTTCTTGCCTCTTTTACCTATACAGACCCTAACTTTCGTTTCTCCTTTTTTCTTCTTCCCTATCCATGCTCCTCACTTTATTAATAAACACACAACATTTCTACCTCCTATATTCCCTCTCCTAAAAATCCCCTACTCTCAACTCTGCACTATAAGATATGCTTACTAAGTACATTGGAATACACAAAAATGAAGTAACTATCAAGCAGAATCATACTAATATGAATTGTATTTTGGTTAAGATCTCTAGTCTCATGTATATGGTCTCCTTAGTAATGTCTAATGTCTGTAATTAATAAGCTAGTATGTTTCATGTAGTATATGTAAAATGTATGTACTAGCCATTATTCTGTTTACTTCCTTGTATGTGAAAACGATTAAACTGACTGTGAACCTTTTCTCCCTGGGCATCCCCTGTATATGGGCTTTCACCCAGTCATACTTTCACAGTAAACAAATGCCAAATACATACATACATAAGTAACTAAATAAATTACAGACTACCCTAGCTGTATGTGTGTTCTGCTAAAAGTAATAAATATACTGGTTTTCTTTTATAATCCAGTCTGGAATGATGTTCACTTACAGATCTAACTGCTCATTGAGGTTCTTTTTACATACATGTCCAGAATAACACCGTGATCATACTGCATATGTCAACCTTTTTTTGTCGCCAAATAATTCCTGAACTGACTGCTCAGTTGCATAGTTTTTACCTATTTTTCCGCAAATGTAAAACAGGCCAGTTAATTCCTATGTACATATTATTCATTTTAGAATGATTAGTCTTACTGTTGCAATGGCCTAAGGAAGATAACAAAACCAGAATGGCACAGACTTTTTAGGCAGCACAGTACAGAATTACAAGGCACACAGATATGTCCCTTTCAGCTTGTTGCTGTGGTGGGTAATACTAGTTTTAGTTATTCTGTAAAGGCCCAATTATGGTCATACCCAAAGCTCTCAACCTTCCATATCCAAAATGAAGAACATTAGCCCTCATAATATGTAACAAATGGGCAAAATGTGGAACACTTACTAATGGCTTACTAACAACTTCCACTAGGATGGTTAAAATATGCTGGTTTTATTTATAAAGAAGCTCTTCTAATGAATTAATATGATTCATTTCTATTTACAATGGTTTTCACTTAAAAAAATTTCTGACACTGAATGTGTGAGAGAGTATGTCAATGTGGAACTTTGAGGAATGTGAACTTTTTAAGACCCCAAATGAGGTACGTTCCTTGTAATGAGGTACACTTGAGAAGTATGATCATACCTCTCCACCTAGTAGTTTCAGAAATCTACACAAGCCTTAAATTTAAGGTGGAATCACTAAGGTTGCCACCAGTCCCATTGTCAATGGGACACTCACGGGTTAAGTCACCTTATCCTGTTGCCGCTGTATCAAGTAGTGGGACCTGAAAAGTCCCGCTTTTGCGATCGCACTGAATTGCCGTGGAAAAGTCGCAATTACTTCCGGCTTTTTCATGGCAATTCAGTTGTGTCACCAACCCGGACCTGCAGGCAAAGCTGCTGGCTGTTAGGTCCGGGTGCGTTAATTTGTGCAGCAATTGGCTGCAGTTCATGAAAGGGGTGGGGATTGGGGCAGGAAGAGCTCTGCAAAGATCGTAGCTGTAGGACCACTTTGTTTTAAGTGCTTCTACAGCTGTTAAAAAAAGACCGTGTTTTTTTTTTTTTTTTTTTTTTTTAATATAACAAGCGATCCAGCCAGCCAGCCAGCCATCCTACTCCATCCAGCCAGCCAGCCATCCTCCTCTAGCCAGCCAGCCAGCCAGTCATCCTCCTCCTCCATCCAGCCAGCCAGCCATCCTCCTCCACCAGCCAGCCAGCCAGCCATCCTCCTCCTCCAGCCAGCCAGCCAGCCATCCTCCAGCCAAGCCAGCCATCCTCCTCCTCCATCCAACCAGCCAGCCATCCTCCTCCTCCATCCAACCAGCCAGCCATCCTCCATCCATCCAGCCAGCCATCCATTCATGCAGCCAGTCATCCATCCAGCCAGGCATCCATTTATCAAGCCATCCATCCAGCAGCTACTCCCACCAACCAGATAGACACTCCAGCCAGCCATCCATCCAGCCCCCAGCCATTCATTCAGCCAGCCATCCATCCATTCATGCAGCCAGCCATCCATCCAGCCATGCATCCATTCATTCAGCCATCCATCAAGCCATCCATCCAGTCATTCATCCATCCAGCTGCTACTCCAGCAGCCATACGTCGTACCCATAACAGCATCTTCTTCACCACTCTGGTGATGACGTCACGGCCAGTGTCATATTGGCACACCCCCATGTCCCACTTTGGCCTGCTTAAAAAGTGGAGACGCTAGGAGCCACTCATCCAAAATAAGGGCAGGTTTTCAATATTGCCCTTACGAATAGAAACGGTTGTCCGAAGGAACTAGTCAGAAAATCCAGTCTATGTCATTATTTAGCATCTTCAGTCCTCATGGTTTTATATGAATAACTAACAAATTCACCACCGTTACAGGAACAGGCAAGCAAAAACTGAGGGTAATGCTACTCAATGCTAGAAGTCTAAATCTCAAAATGCACTCACTCGATGCACTCCTTAAAATGGAGAACATCGATATCTGTGTAGTGACTGAGACCTGGTTCAAGGCTCCAGAGAGCACCCCTGCACTACCAGGCTATAACCTATACCACACTTTTCGGCCATATAACCTGGACCGAAACACCAAAGGCGAAGGTGTCCATATTCATTAAGGATATCCACACCTTCAGGCTAGTTGCTCAGCATAATGCATCCGAGGTTATCCAAGTGCAACTAACTCTGGGCAAAACTGCAATCCAAATTGTAGCTTGCTACAGATTCCCCATCATGCCCCAGGATTCCCACTCCTCTTTTCTTGATGTACTGGAAAATATTAGGGTTCAACCAAACATCCTAATAATGGGCGACTTCAACTACCCCACCATTAACTGGGAAAACTACTCGTGTACCAACTCCTTAGCACAACGCTTTCTGGAATTCATAAACTTCAATGCCCTGGATCAACATATATCCACACCCTCACCAGGGGCAACAATATCCTAGACCTAGTCATTATCAACATGAGTGACCGGTGTTGCACACCTGAAGTCAACTCCTCGTTGGTCCAATCCGACCATAAGCTAATCACCCTTGATATCCACATCCCACTCCCACCCCCCATTAAGGAAACCACGGTAAAGAAATTCTCCACAGCCAACTTCATGCTTCTTAAGACAGAAGTAGTGAACTTCATGACACCCATGCAGATGGACAATACAGTTACAACTGCTGAATCCTACACAAATGCACTCTATAAGCACTTACACAAGTGCATGGATCATACTATCCCAAACAGAACCAAGACGCTATCCTCCAAAAAAAAAGGAAGCCAATCTGGTGGTCCCCCTGCCATAAACAAACTGTACACCAGAAGGAAGAAACTGTTGCAAAAGAGAGTAAAATCCCATGAGTGGAGGAGCTCCCTGGTCAGCCTCAGTAAGAAGCTGAGATCCCTTATAAGATCCTCCAAAGCTAGCTACGAAAATAAAATCATCACTAATTCTAAGGACAACCACAAAGCATGTTATAGCTATGTCAGGAATCTCGATGGCAACACCCAGATCTGCTCTGAGTTACAGCACAATGGCACGAAAATTACATAACCAAATGATATTGCCAACATCCTGGCAGATAGGTTCAGTGCTAACTTTACCCCTCCTTACCCCCTAAAGGGCCCATATTTATACAGGAAGAATGCAGAGTCCCTGTAATTACAACTATGCAGATAAAAGCTACACTCTCTAAAGCCAAAATCACAGCATCCATGGGACCGGACAATATCCTAAGCTGCATTTTACATGAACTTCAGATCAAACTGGCTCCCCACTTAAGCACCATGTTCAATAATAGCCTTGCATCAGGCTTTGTGCCCACTGAATGGCACACTGCAACAGTTATCCCACTCCACAAAGGAGGAGTCACCACTGATCCCGGGAACTATTGACCTATTAGCTTGACGAGCCTGGTCTGCAAGGCCATGGAACGTATCATGGAACTCATAAACAGACACATTGGTAACATTCAAACTCTGGATTCCACCCAGTTTGGGTTTGTGAAAGGCAGATCATGCCTCCTGAACCCGATCGTCTTCTTTGAGGCAGTCACCAAAGCTGTAGATGAGGGTAAGGTGGTTCACACAGCCTATCTTGACCTCGCCAAGGCTTTCAACACCATCCCCCATTCTGGAATTATAGCTAAACTCACTAAACTAGGTATAAATCCCTATGTCACCTGATGGGTTTCCAACTGGCTCACTGACAGAACCCACACTGTAAAAGTTGCAGACTCCAAATCTGACCTCAAAGCAGTGACAAGTGGAGGACCACAGGGTTCTGTCCTGGGAACTCTCCTATTTGGTAACTACTTCTCTGAAGTACAGGTTAACACAGAAGGCCTCTAGCTAACAAAGTTTGCAGATGACTGCAAACTAGGAGCCATAGTCAAGTCCCCAAATGATGTGGACATCCTACAGAAGGGCCTCGCTGAGACAGATACCTGATGTCAGAGCTATGGCCTCAAGCTCAGTGCCAAAAAGTGCAGTGTCATCCCCTTTGGTAAAAACGCTGTACCCATGAACTACCACATAGGCAGCAATCTACTTAACACCGAATGTTTGATAAGAGACCTTAGGACACAGGTGGACATTAGTCTCTTCCTTTGATAGTCACACCACCACAGTAGTCAGGAAGTCCTTCTAAGTGGCACACCTCATCATAAAAGGGTTCTCATCCAGGAAAAAAGAGGTCATTGTTCCCCTTTACTTGACACTCATTAGACCCATTATAGAGTACAACGCCCCTTTTGGAATGTACCTCACAAGACATCTGCAGCAGTTGGAAAGGCCACAGAAGTACCTCATAAAGAGGATTACTGGCCTCAAACAAATGCCTTACAATGACCACCTCAAAAAAATCCAGCTTTACTCCGTAGCATATTGTCTACTCCAAGGTGATCTCTGCCTAACACATAAAGCTATGTCAACCCAGAGCTGCTGGACATGCTACACCTAAAGAAATCCCAATCATTCTGAGCTAAACGCTCTAGGGACCTAAACCTTGTCACCACAATAAACAGGACATGTTGGAGTAATAGATTCCTGTCCCAGAGACTTCCAATACTTTGGAAGAGGCTACCCGTCTATGTCAAGCAAAGTTCTTCATTAGCACTCTTCAAGAAAAATCTCGATGAGTGGATGGGAAATAGGAAATACACCTTGGGGATCACTTCTATGTCTCTGCTCGACAGTGGCACAGGAAAATAACTTTCTTGGGTGGTGTAAGCCAAGGAACCTTGTTGGCTAGGCTTGCGTAGGCCCTTGGGCCGATAGCCTAGTACCTATCTATGAACCTATGAACACATTTATGATGAATAGCATTAGAATTAATAGAGCATGTGTTTCGGATGCTCAAGTCAAGGTTCCGGTGCCTGTACACATCCAGTGAAGCCTTGCAATAATCACCAGCAAAATTGTCATCTTATGTGCCATGCTACACAATATGATCCTGCGGAAACAGCTTCAGCAGGAACAGCACGGGGCAGGGCCACACAGCCCCCCATCATTGCCAAGGCCTGCACAGCCACAGAGTGACTTGGAGGGGGAACAACCTGAGCCTGCTCCAGTAGGCAGAAGGAGATGTGCCCAATATGCCCTGGTACCTGGCAAAGAGGCAATGCATAGCACATACACTGACACAGGAAGGACCCATGGAATGACACCTCTCTCTGACGCACACATACAGTAAAAGGGATGCCAAACATGACACTACCTGTGCTCAACCATGTGTAGGGAGTTTACTATGCGCATCCAATGTAGGCAGCCCTCCAGCACCATCCTCAATACTCGCACACCCACAAGGTAAGTCACTCACCTTACCAATTGCCAAATGGAGTAGTATTTGTTGTTACCTGTATCGATGGTATTGATGTGAGCATGCAAGGGAATCGGGTGGCTGAATTGGATGCCAGCAGATAGTAGACACTTATAATGGCAGCATGAGATCTGTAACAAATACTAGTGTCACCATAGTAGCCAGTACCACACATGGTGACAAAACCCACTGCAGGAAATGTGCTGGGCCACATCTGTGTCCATATGACACACACATGCCAGTCAGGGAGGTTCACATACCCAACAGTCTCAGCCAGCAGGACAGGTGTAGACAAACACAATCAAAGACTGTGCTAAGGCCTCAATGATGTCTATAGTTAACCTTCCCCCCAGGCCTACACAGACAGACTACATCAGGTCAGGCAGTGGGATATTAGTTCTGAAGGGTAGGAAGTCAGAAACGAATATTTAAGTCAATCAAACCCAAGACCTGTAGTACACTGATATGCCTCTAGTCAGCATGATAGGTTAGAAAACAGAATGAAATGGAGTACCTGACATACCAGTATAGTCATAGCAAATGTGTACAAGTTTCAGGTGTGCTCCCCCCAATCTTGTGCAGCAATGCAGAAACAGTCAGGTGTGCCCCCCCATATCCTATGTAGACATGTAGTAACAGGCGTGCCTGCCCAATTCTATGTAGACATGTAGTAAAAGTCAGGTGTGCCCCCCCAATCCTATGTAGAAATGTAGTAACAGTCAGGTGTGAACCCCCCATTCCTGTGTAGCAATGTAGAAACAGGTGTGCCACATCCCAATCCTATGTAGACATGTATTAACAGTCAGGTGTGACCCCCAATCCTTTGTAGACATGTAGTAACAGTCAGGTGTGCCCCCCCATATCCTATGTAGACATGTAGTAACAGTCAGGTGTGACCCCCAATCCTGTCTAGCAATGTAGAAACAGTTAGGTGTGCCCCCCAATACCTATGTAGACATGTATTAACAGGTGTGTCCCCCAATCCTATGTAGAAATGCAGTAACAGTCAGGTGTGCCCCCCACACTCCTGTGTAGCAATGTAGAAACAGTCAGGTGTGCCACTCCCAATACTATGTAGACATGTAGTAACAGTTAGGTGTGCCCCCCCCAATCCTTGTACACATGTAGTAACAGGCAGGTGTGACCCCCAATCCTTTGTAGACATGTAGTACAAGTCAGGTGTGCCCCCCCAATCCTATGTAGAAATGTAGTAGCAGTCAGGTGTGAACCCCCCATTCCTGTGTAGCAATGTAGAAACAGGTGTGCCACATCCCAATCCTATGTAGACATGTATTAACAGTCAGGTGTGACCCCCAATCCTTTGTAGACATGTAGTAACAGTCAGGTGTGCCCCCCCCATATCCTATGTAGACATGTAGTAACAGGCAGGTGTGCCCCCCCCAATCCTGTGTAGCAATGTAGAAACAGTTAGGTGTGCCCCCCCAATACCTATGTAGACATGTAGTAACAGGTGTGCCCCCCAATCCTATGTAGAAATGTAGTAACAGTCAGGTTGTGCCCCCAATCCTATGTAGAAGTGTAGTAACAGTCAGGTGTGAACCCCCCCCCATTTCTGTGTAGCAATGTAGAAACAGGTGTGCCACATCCCAATCCTATGTAGACATGTATTAACAGTGAGGTGTGACCCCCAATCCTTTGTAGACATGTAATAACAGTCAGGTGTGCCCCCCCCCCATATCCTATGTAGACATGTAGTAACAGTCAGGTGTGCCTCCCCAATCCTGTCTAGCAATGTAGAAACAGTTAGGTGTGCCCCCCAATACCTATGTAGACATGTAGTAACAGGTGTGCCCCCCAATCCTATGTAGAAATGCAGTAACAGTCAGGTGTACCCCCCACACTCCTGTGTAGCAATGTAGAAACAGTCAGGTGTGCCACTCCCAATACTATGTAGACATGTAGTAACAGTTAGGTGTGCCCCCCCAATCCTTGTACACATGTAGTAACAGTCAGGTGTGCCTCCCCAGTCCTGTGCAGAAATGTATTAACAGTCAGGTGTGCCCCCACAATCCTGTGTAGCAATGTAGAAATAGTTAGGTGTGCCCCACCCCCAAAACCTATGTAGACATCTAGTAACAGTCAGGTGTCCCCCCCACAATGTTATGCAAAAAAGTAGAAATGGTCTGTTGTGCCCCACCCAATCCGATGTACACATGTAGTAGTAACAATCAGGTGTGCCCCCCCCCAACTCCTATGTAGAAATGTAGTAACAGTCAGGTGTGCCCCCTCAATCCTATGTAGAAATGTAGTAACATGTATGCGTAGGTATAATACCAGTGGAGCACAGATGTCCAGAGGTGGCCAAGGTAGTATGATAGATTGTAGCATTTGTACAATATGCAGGTATGTGTGTGTTAGGTTGGTGTGTGTTTCACATTGTGTGAGAGTGGTCAGTATGTATGCATGTTGAGATTTGACCTGGTGGCCATTGCCCACTACTGCCAATGACAGGGCCAAGTCCTCACAACTGCAGTGCACCAGACAATCCCCACCAGTATAACACATGCCAGGAGTAAGCCATTGTAAATGCATGGTGGTAATATGTGTCACCATCTGAAAGATGGGCATGGCATGGCTGTTGGCCTAGATATACAAGCAGTACACAGGGAAATGTACCCCAGACATACAGTATATAATGTGTAACTGTGAAATGGACACACCCTTGGAATTGTACATACAGGTATGCATCACATTATCTGGCCCTGCAGTAAGGAATACTGGTGTCTTCTGGCCGAACACTTGCAGATCACAAAGGTGATAGGACTGATGTACTGGAGAACAGCTGATGTACTTGCACATGCCACCATAACTGGAATGCCCCATAAATATCTGTGAGTCAGATGCAAGTAGTGTCCACAGCACACATGCACCCAGCTCACCCAAACACCACCCAGCGGTACCTCTCTGGTCGTATACCTGCTGTTGGGAATGAGCATATGACCCCACCTGTGTATGGCAAAAGAATGCAGCATGCAGTGCAGGTGGCCCATGCAGGTGTGTCCTTAGTTGTAGGTATCACCCTGCCAGCATCCACACCACCTGATCAATACTGATAGAAAGTATTGGCAAGCACGCCTACCCTGTCACCCCAGGGGAATATACTGTATGGCGGTCTGGGACTGTAGGACTGACAGAATGCAATGGCTTGCCACAGCTGGCCTGCTTCACCACCAAATGGCCTACAGGCCTCTGTTAAAGGCCCGTCTCTCACACGTACTGCCAATGCATGTTATGTCATGGACACCCAAATAACAACATAACACACTCCACGTAAGCCATATGCAAGGCCATGTGGACAAACCACAGTAACATGTCCACAATGTCCCACTGCATGAACTGTGGGCAATACCAAAACACAGCTGTGATGAGATGATAACCTTAGGGAAAGTATCACAGAATGTATTTATAATGTATGGAAGAGGACAGAATAATAGAGGGGGGATGGGAGCATGGGATAGCATGAAATGTGCAAGGTCCAACATACAGCTGTGTGCACATATTATCCCTGGCTGCAAACACTGAAATGGGTGGCTACATACCTGCTTGTACACCACAATAGGGGTAATGTCCTGATTTATGATCCCTGCCTCTGGGTAACCTGTGTGAATCTGTACAGCTGTGAGGTATTGCCACAGCAAGATAAGGCCATAGTGTCATGTTGATGGATGTACAAGTATGGGATCCTCTGCCAGCACTGTACCAAGTTACTGAACTGGATACACAGACCCAGAAGCAAGTGTCTGCAGTGCTCCCCTCCAGAATGTCATAACTTTCCATGAATATGTAGGCGTTCGCCCACATTACCAGACACAGCTGCATTCACCCTTGTTTCCCAGGACATCACTGTAAGCAAGAATGTCCACCTGACAGTACTTGAAGACATAAAACATCACAGTGTATAATGTAGCAGAAGCAGCACAGACACAATCACCTACAGTACACACTATCCCTTGCACAGTTTGACCCCACATTGCCAGATGATCTACAGATACCCTGCAGAAACAGTTTGCTACCTGTAGGTGTACAAGATAAAGGTCTGCACTGCAGTACAAACTACCTGGAATGGATCCACACATTCAATACAGAAGGGCATACTCGCACACTTACAGAATGAAGGCAATGTCAGAAAACATACTGAAAGGTCATATTGGGCATACTCACACACTTAAACAAATGAAGCCCATGTCTGCAAACAACAGTGGACCATACATATCTGACAGTTGCAGATGTTAGTGCATATACTCCTCAGTCTGCACCAGTCATGCTTTGCACACACATTGGATAGGAATACAGACAACACACTATAATATGCCAAAAGTAGACATACACAGATGTGTGGAAGAGAGTGTGACAAAGAGCCATACAACATGAGGTCTGTCCCACCCAGCACACAGCCAAATGGCTACAACAACATGATGTGTAAATGTCACTCACTGTAGAAAGTAGCCACTGGTATCCGTCAGCATTACAGACTATGTGGTGCAAGTGCTAGCTGTGCAACATGACTGTACAAGCCAGTAGTCATCTAGCAGGTGTACATACGTACTTGCGGAATATAACCCTGTGTGTGCCTGCATGTGGTGTGTCAACCCCTAGATGAATGGGTTATGGCCCAGTCACACACACTGCCCTCCCCATAGCCCGACTATGACAAGCCTGCAGATGTCATCTACTTTGAATTACACCATTGGGAATGGAGTAGCGCAGTAATCTCTGTGGTGTGCCCTAAGACAGCATAATGTTGTAATGTGATAAACTACTTAGGTAGGAGTTCTAATCCCAGACATGGCAAGTGTGTGTGTGTGTGTGTGTGTGTTTCTGTCTGTGTAGGGAGCAATGCTTTTTAGGCTAGATACACTCACTACAATTCAAATGCCCTACGTTGGCAAGGCTGCTGAGGTAATTCACTGTGAAATACACCTTTGGGAAAGGGTTAGTCCACTAATCTCTGTGGTGCATCATATAACTGCATAATGCTGTGGTGTGATAAACTGGTTAGGTGTGAGTTCTAATCCCAGACATGGCAACTGTGTGTGTGTGTGTGTGTGTGTGTGTGTGTGTGTGTGTGTGTGTGTGTGCACGCGTGTGTGTGTCTGTGTAGGGAGCAATGCTTTTTAGACTACTTACACACACTACAATTCAAATGCCCCACTTTGGCAAGGCTGCTGATGTCATTCACTGTGAAATATACCTTTGGGAAAGGTGTAGCCCAGTAATCCAGTAATCTCTGTGGTGCGTCCTTTAACAGCGTAATGCTGTAGGTTGATATGGTACTTTGGTAGGGGTTATAGTGGATGTTTGTGTGTGTGTTTCTTTGTCTGTGTAGGGAGCAATACTTTTTAGGCAAGTCACACTCACTACAAATCAAATGCCCTACTTTGGCTAGGCTGCTGATGGCATTCACTGCGAAATACACCTTTGGGGAAGGAGTACTCCAGTAAGCTCCATGGTATGTCTTATAAATGCATAATGCTGTAGTGTAATAAACTAGTTAGGTAATAGTTCTAATCCCAGACATAGTAGGTGTGTGTGTTTGTCATTCGTCGCCTGTGTGGAGGTGTCTGTGAGTGTGTAACTACTGGACTCATTGTGGAGCGGGTTTTGCAAATTTCTTATATGGTGGCTTTATTATATGTGACAATGTCCACCTTACAAGGATAACAGATGTGAAATAACCAAGAGGCTGGGGTGGCAATCCATACCCCTACATGTGACATCAAGGCCTGGTGAACAAAGTTAGCAACCCTTATATTACACAGAGAACACTCTCAACCCATGTCTCAGACACAAATACACTTGCCTAGGCAACAACTGCTATGTTGGTAGTACCCTGTATATTGCCCACAGATAGTAACCATAGTGTGATTGCAGTGGACGACAGAGGGCAAGGCACCCTGTCCATCAGTACAATATGCACGTACATGCAGACAGTGTGCCTTCTATATGCTCCCCACTGGATGCCTGCAACACCTGTGGTGCCATCCAATGTGACCCACAAAGGACATACCATGCCTTATACACACACCCTGTATGGACAGATGCCATTGACACCAGGGTACACCTGTACCATGCTATCAATGGAGGTGAAGGGTCAACCTGCTGTCCATTACATGTTCCCAGCACATGAGGCCAGGACAGGCACATCTGATTATAACAATATGTGTACACACCATGGGCCAGACACCCCAGGTGCAGTTCCACAAGTCACTGTACATGAATGTGGGATGTGTGCACATCACAGACATTGTCCATGTCATGGACTAAAGAACACATACATGGCAAGCATTGAACAGAAACGCCCACACATGATAGTTACCCAGGTGACTGGAAGGTGAATACAATACCCATCTGTGTGGGCCAATCCAGACACTGTTTACACTGACAGGTCAACACTTTTTTTTATTCAATGATGGCATAGAATCATAAGTGGTCATGATACCACAACAACTACAACCAACAAAGTACAGTCCAAGTATTAAACATCACTGACTGTGGATGTACAATGCCCTATATCTGTATGTAGCCATGGTTGCAGCAAGAACACACCATCACTGTTAATGGTGGATACTACAGTCTGGAGAATGTTGTCCTTCAGAAAGAGATGTTAATTTCAGTCCACATCGGTCTGACTTGTTGATAGTTCAAGTGTGTGTCAAAGATCCCATGTCCCCTATTGAAAACTGTAGGGTGAGGTCCCTTATAGTACAGACACCACATTTTGCTGTACAAGCTTTGGTAAATGAGACTCAATTGAATAAACTGATTGATCACGTCAGTCAACCTGTGCTTGCAAAATGGCTAGCATTATTTAGTGTTAAGCGAGTTACACTAAAGGCAGGAGATAAATATTACTTATCCAATGTCATGGGATATGAAGGAAAATGACATTAATGCATTAGACACATTTCAAATCCAGAAACGCCCGTACTGTCCCCTGATTTTCAGAAAGACAGACCAGCCATCTTTGTTGACGGTGCTCAACTTTGGGATGATGGACAATATCGAACTGGATTTGCAGTAGTGCCAGAGAGCCCTTCTGTCTGACAGCCAACTTTGATACAGTTACTGGGGCATATGTCTGCTCAGCGAGCTGAACTAGAAGCAGTTCTTTAAGTGTTACATTTTCCACCTGTCAATATTTTTTCAGACAGTGCTTACATAGTTATTTCTCTGCAGCTGCACATGTCTACATGGGCAAGGAGAGGGTTTGTTGATAATATGGGCAAGCCGCTTAAACATGCTTCTGTGTTACAGACTATTTGGAATTTAGTTTGTAGTCAGTCCCGTGTGGGTTACTACAGTATTTTAAAGGTAAAAGCTCATCAGAAAGGTACAAATGAAAATTTTCAGTTAAATAACTATGCAGATCAGATGGCAAAAAAGGCAGCCAGGGAAGGAATGCAATTGTATCCTACAGAACACCTTTCTGGTGTACCGGATAAAACTACTGCAGTACATGCCAGACAGACATTTTCAGCTTAGAATTTGCAACATGATTTGCTGCAGATCCAGACTAAGTTTGGAGTGAAGGAAGAATTAGAGAAATGTACTCATGTAGGAGAAAGTCCAGGGCAATATTATGCAAAATGTTTTGACGACGGTTCTAGTCTTCCTTATGTTCCGTACCAACAGGCACGATAGTTAGTGAAGTTTAATCATCAGGTAATGGGACATCTGTGCACACAAAAGTTATGGCCCATTGTAAAGACCAAGTACTGGCATCCACAGTTTAAGAAAATCTGTGATTTAGTGCATGCTAAATGCTTAATATGTTTGCAGGTTAATGCTCAACTGAAAAAGCCACAGTTACTAAAGGTAACTACAGTGGATGGACCTTGGAATGACATTCAAATTGACATTACCCCCAGCTAAAGGTGGGTACAAGAATATGTACTAATACCACAATCATTACAGGCAGCATACATTAGACATATGTTCTATCAATATTAACAGGTAAACCTACTCTGTTTATACAGGCCATTTGGTTAAAATCCCTTCTATCTGTAAAAAGGTAGACAGTATCAAAAGGTTGTAATTCATTTTAACATTACATTCCCAGACAAAGGCAAATGCCAATACAAAAGAGCTTGGTATAACACTCTGCTAAGAGGCCTAGGCACAGGCTTTAGAGTTATTAATGCAGCTGATATTAAAATTCTAGCTAATCATTTAAAAACAGTGGGGGAAGATATTTCTCGGATTGTACATTTACAAGCATCTTAGAATCCAGAGATATGGAAGGCACACCTGCATAATATAAATTATCAACAGCAATTTTTAGACAATTATGTTGCTATGCAGTTACATCAGTTAAAAGTTGATGGTAACATGACAGTTTTTGTAAATTGGACAAAATGCACTACGCTATTTTTGTATATAGAAATAAAAAAAAATAATGTACAAATTGAACTGATGTTACAGAATGAAAATGTTTGGTGACAACTGTTTCATAAATGGGTACCTGATACAGATTACATTAAACTATATATTGAAGTAACATATTGTACTCCACAATATTGCACAGGACAGTTTTCACGTTATAATGTTACGGATACCACTGTTATGTGTCAATTTACAGTATTACCTATGACATTTCTAGTTCCAAAAGGACATGAGTATTGGTTGCCACAATTTGAATATAGATATGAGGGGAAAAACACCCAAAATTGAGTATTGTACACAGACTCAAAATGGAGTAATCTTTGGACAGCATTTGCCTATCTATGAACCACGCTTACTGCAGCATTCTGTTAACTTATGTAAGTGGACAATTGTGCCATCTTCATTCAAATGTTTATAGATGTGGCTCCTCAGCATATTTGTCTGGTTACAGATCAAGATGTAGGTCTTAATTTAAAATTACCTTTTGTAGGGTGTTTATCACATGATGACTTCTTAAATGGAATAATCAGAGCTGTGTGTTTACTAAAACCATAGAAGTAAATGCTTCCACAAGTTGGAATTATGACTTAATACAGCTTCCCAATATATTTGTATCTTTGGAGAATTTAAAAAACATAATGAATAATACTAAAATTCTCAGAGAGTACTTGGGAAAAATAAATAAAACTATTCTGTATTATGAGTCATTAAGCATCACTGCAAAAGATAAATTACTTAGCTTGGCCGAAAAAAACAAAAAAGACACTGCTCACAATTGGTGGGATATCTTTACTGGTTGGTCAAAATCAGGGAAAAAAAACTGTTAAATTGGATAGCACATCCTGTAATAGTAGTGTTAGGCATTATAGTCATATTAACTATCTCGAATTGCTATCTAAGTTGTCATTTGCGAAAAACTTAGAGTCCAGCAAATCATGATGGTTAACATGAATACACTGGAAAAGGTTTCAATGTGTGCAACTGAAGTAAACAATTAATAGTCATTTTCCGCCTTTTAATTTGAAAAGAGGGAATTGTGAGAGTTGAAATATTCTGTCTTTAGTAATGAACAAGTTGACAATGGCTATCAGTATATTTTCCTGAAAATGTAAAATATTCTGCTTTTAGTGTAGTACAGAGTGTGCTTAGCCTAAACTCATGGCAAAAGCATATAGCTTGGAATTCATTGTTATTAGGAGGTAGAAGTATAAACTATGCAATTTGCGAAATTCTCTATCTACAAGCAGGTCAAGATGAACTCTTGTATGCAGCTGTGTTTCGTCAAAAGAACGTGCAAGATAAGAGCAAGGGCAAGGAGTTATTCTTCAGGAACAGAACGTGTGAGATATGGAAAACAAACTGTCAGCAGACCAGCTTCAAAAGAAAGACTTGTTATTCTGGCAAATTCTCAACTGCTGATACAGGCAGAAGAGAGACTATAATTGGACTTCTTACTTTTGTATGAGGGACATTGATTCTTACAGTTTGATGCTGTAAGTTGAAGTACGGTTTTGTTACATCTGTATCTTTCCTTGTTATACTAGATGTCTACGTCATATGCATATGCGTATATCATATCAGATTGAACCATCTTAGATGCCTTCATTGAGTAATGGTACAGCCTACCTTTCAGTGTAGTAACATAACTTTTACAGATTTGTGCAAAGTTCATGGGGCTAAACACAGCATAGTTGATATCTGTGTCCTGCGCAGTGACGTGTTCAGAACTGTATTACTGATAGAGGTGGGGGCTGAGTAAAGGCTGCATATAAATATATATATATACATCTAGATATATGTAGGGGTATATTTATGTATACACCTTTATTATATATATATATATATATATATATATATATATATATATATATATATATATATTATGAAAATATATCTAAAAGTCTATATTTAGGCATAACTATGATTCCAAGTGGTGTCTAACTCTGTAGCAAGGCATACATGGTGCATAATGGGGTAAGAGTGTCAACAGACTGCAAAGTACAGGATGTTATTTGCATTTTGGAGGGGATATTAATAGCACAGAGTTGTTGGACATGCTCCACTTAAAGAAATCCCAATCCCTCCGAGCTACATGCTATAGGGACCTAACCCTTGTCACCACAATAAACAGAACATTCTGGAGGGATACATTCCTGTCCCAGAGACCTCCCATACTCTGGAACAAACTACTTATCTAAATCAAACAAAGCTCCTCATTAGCACTCTTCAAGAAAAATCTTGATTTCACACTGAGCTAATCGAAGAAAGGACACTGAGCAAACTCGTATCTATAATATATAACATTATGTATCCTGTTTTTTTGCTTATTTTGTTTGAGTTCTTTATAGCACTTTGCGTACTGTATATTTTTCTAGCTAGTTTCACTGTGTGTGAGGTATTAACTGGAAATTGTCCACTTTTATTAAGCATCTGTTGGGTTGTTTGTTTCTGATAACTTGTTGCAGTTAAACGCTTTCTCTAGAGGCTCCTTTATCTGTTTAAAACTTTCATTTAAAGGCTCGCTGCTGCTTTTCTGCTGTGAGAAACATTTCTGCAGTTGTTTCCCACCCTCCCTATTGGTATGTTGTTCTTATAGTTGGTGGCTTTGCAGCTGCTCAACCCTACTGTAAATTTGATGTGGGGCTCTCCTGCCAGTCTAGTGTCATTACTTCATTCTACCTAATACAGGAAGAACATTTGAGAAGGCCAATCGGGTTAGTTTCTGCTACTTCTTTCTCTCTTGCCATTAAAAAAAAAAAAAAAAAAAATTCTAAGCTTGTTTCCTGCCTTTCCTGTGGGTACTCTAGTCTGGATATAGATTTGCTGTGTCCAGGACTACTTGTAGGCTTCTAAGCCGTCAAGCCTTTTTGTGTTAGAAGGAAGCCTTCTAGCTTAATTTTGTTTCTTACAACTAGCCATTTTTTTTGTTTCAGCACTCGTCTGTTTCTTTGAGCGCAGCACTAGTTCAGAACTTATTGTAAGCACTAAATAAGCTACAAATTACTACAGCACTCAACTTTCCTCACTGTCTAGAGGAAAACAGTTTCTAGTACTTAACAAATAAGCACCTATCCAGGCATGTCTAAGGGTCAGCCTCCTGTGTTTTCTCCTGTCTACCTGATGTATCTGGGCATCTTGGGGCAATGCAGTAATTGCCTTACGTACACAGACAACCCTCTCCTCCTACCACCCAACACTACAACCTGTGAGAGATGCACTTATATAGCCAAACTGGAAGCAAAGCTCTCTTCACCTAAGACTGGACTAGACAGTCAAGAGGTGACGGTAAACACCTGCACCACACTCAGCACATAGTCCCTCAAAACCTACACCACCAAAACACACACATAGAAACACAAAACACACACCTACATTCACGGAGGCTCTCAGTAAAATCCTGCCCAAGCAACAGGGACCTCCAAAGCAGAAACACAAGCAACCTCCTCCCCCCAACACAACCCAAATGACACATCCCACAAACTCAGTGTGCCACTCAACCACAGCCCATAAGGCATAACAACGTACCCAACACTCTAGTCATAGCTGACTCTATAGTCAGGCACACTGATGTTCCACTCACCAGGCTAAACAAGGAGAAAGTTACTGTCAGCTGCCTGTCGGGTGCCAGGATCCGCCACATAATGCATGCACTCAGGTCACTCCACAACAAGTACAAATATGACTCTGTCATTGTCCATGCTGGTGTGAATGACCGGAGACGTGCTTCCTTGGACTACATGAAAAAGGACATAGAGGAGCTGTCCAATCTTGTAGCCCAGGTAGGTATGACCCTAGCCCTGAGTAGCATCCTGCCATCACCCAGAATGATACCACAGTACAAGGCCAAAACTTCAACAATTGGCTAAGCTTCTGGTGTCATTCTAAGGGGATTCAGTATCTGTCTGCCTGCGATGACATGATCGACAAACCACGATGCTTTGCCAGAGATGGCCTGCATCTGTCGCCCCTGGGATTCCGAATACTGGCTAAGGCTCTAGCCACCCCTATAATGCCTTTTTTAGGCAAGGCTCAAATGACAAATTCACCACTCTAACAGGTACAGGCAAGAAGAATCTGAGGATATTGCTATTCAATGCTAGAAGTCTAAACCTCAAAATGCACTCACTTGAGGCACTCCTTAAAATGGAGAACATCGACATCTGTGCAGTGACAGAGACCTGGTTCAAGGCTCCAGAGAGTACCCCTGCAATACCAGGCTATAATTCATACCACACCTTTCGGCCACCTAACCTGGACCGAAACACTAAAGGCTGAGACGTGTCCATATTCATTAAGGATATCCACAGCTCCAGGCTAGTTGCTCAGCATAATGCATCTGAGATTATTCAAGTGTAACTAACTCTGGGGGCAAGACCACAATCCAAATTGTAGCTTGCTACAGATCCCCCACCATGCCTCAGGATTCCCACTCCTCATCTCTTGATACACTGGAAAATATTAGGGTACAACCTAACACCCTAATAATGGGCGATTTCAACTACCCTACCATTAACTGGGAAAACTACTCATGTACCAACTCTTGTGCTCAATGTTTTCTGGAATTCATAAATTCCAATGCCATGGATTAACTTATCCACACCCCCATCATGGGGCAGCAATATCCTAGACCTGGTTATTACCAACATGGAGAACTGGTGCTCCACACCAGAGGTCACTTCCTCGTTGGTCAGATCCGAACACAAGCTAATCACCCTAGACATCCACATCCCTCCCCCACCCCCATTAGGGAAACCACAGTAAAAAATTTCTCCAAAGCCAACTTCACACTTCTTAAGACAGAAGTGGCAAACTTCACGACACCCATGCTGACAGACAATAGAGGTATGACTGCTGAATCCTACACAAATGCACTTTATAAGCACTTACACAAGTGCATGGATGGTGCAATCCCTAAAAGAACCAAGATGCTATCCTGCAAAAAAAGGAAGCCAATTTGGTGGTCCCCTGCCATAAACAAACTCTACAACAGATGAAAGAAACTGTTGCAAAAAAGAGTAAAATCCCATGATTGGAGAAACTCCCTGGTCAGCCTCAGTAAGAAGCTGAGATCCCTCATAAAATCCTCCAAAGCTAGTTATGAAAACAAAATCGCCACTGACTCTAAAGATAACCACAAAGCATTCTATAGCTATGTCAAGAATCTCAATGGCAACACTCAGATCTGCTCTGAGTTACAGCACAATGGCACTAAATATACAGAACCAACTGATATTGCCAACATCCTGGCAGATAGGTTCAGTGCTAACTTTACCCCGTCATCCCCTAAAGGGCCCAATCTCTATACCAAAAGAATGCAAAGTTCCTGTAATCACGGCTGCAGAGGTAAAAAACACATTATCCAATGCCAGTAACACAGCATCCATGGGTCCTAACAACATCCCAGTCTGTGTTCTACATGAACTACAGAAAGAACTGGCACCCCTCCTAAGTACCATGTTCAATAATAGCCTCACCTCAGGCTATGTGCCCACTGAGTGGTGCACAGCGACAGTTATCCCACTCCACAAAGGGGGAGCCACCACAGACCCCGGAAACTACCATGCCATTAGCCTAATGAGCCTGGTCTGCAAGGCTATGGAACGTATCAACATGGAACTTATAAACAATGACATTGGTAATCTCCAAACTCAGGACCCCCCCCCTCAGTTCGGGTTTGTAAAAGGCAGATCATGTCTCCTAAACCTGATAGACTTCTTTGAAGCAGTCACCAAAGCTGTAGATGAGGGTAAGGTGGTTCACACAGCCTATCTAGATCTCGCCAACGCTTTCAACACCATTCCCCACTCTGGAATTATAGATAAACTCACTAAACTAGGTATAAATCCCTATGTCACAAGATGGGTTGCCAACTGGCTCACTGTCAGAACCCACACTGTGAAAGTAGCAGACTCCAAATCCAACTTCAGACCAGTGACAAGTGGAATACCACAGGGTTCAGTCCTGGGTCCTCTCCTGTTTAGTATCTACTTCTCTGAAGTACAGGCCAACACAGAAGGTCTTTGGCTAATGAAGTTGGCAGATGACTGCAAACTAG
Organism: Protopterus annectens; assembly: GCF_019279795.1. Classification (NCBI taxonomy): domain Eukaryota; kingdom Metazoa; phylum Chordata; order Ceratodontiformes; family Protopteridae; genus Protopterus; species Protopterus annectens. The sequence goes on along the minus strand of NC_056751.1, from coordinate 380,686,342 downwards.
GAACCATAATCAAAAGTCCAAAAGATATGGACATCCTACAAAAGGGCCTCACTGAGACAGATGCCTGGTGTCAAAGCCATGGCCTCAAGCTCAATGCCAAAAAGTGCATTGTCATCCCTTTTGGTAAAAACTCTGTACCCATGAACTACCACATAGGCGGTAGTCTACTTAACACTGAAAGTGTGATGAGACCTTGGGACACAGGTGGACAGTAGCCTATCCTTTGATAATCACATTGCCACAGTAGTCAGGAAATCCTTCTACGTGGCACACCTCATCACAAAAGGTTTCTCATCCAGGAAAAAATAGGTCATTGTTCCCCTCCACTCGTCACTCATTAGACCCATTATAGAGTACAATGCCCCCTTTGGTATGTACCTCGCAAGACATCTACAACAACTGGAAAGTCCACAGAAATACCTCACAAAGAGGATTACTGGCCTCAAACAGATGCCCTACACAGACCGTCTCAAAAAACTGCAGCTTTACTCCGTCGCATATCGCCTACTCAGAGGCGATCTCTGCCTAACACACAAAGCGATGTCAAACCCAGAGCTTTTAGACATGCTCCACCTAAAGAAATCCCAGTCCTTATGAGCTATATGCTCTAGGGACCTAAACCTTGTCACCACAATAAACAGAACATGCTGGAGGGATAGATTCCTGTCCCAGAGACTTCCCATACTCTGGAACAAACTACCTATCTATATCAAACAAAGCTCCTCATTAGCACTCTTCAAGAAAAATCTTGATGATTGGATGGGAGATAGGAAATTCACCCCGGGGATCACTTCTGTGGCAATGCTCGAAAGTGGTACAGGAAAATAATTTTCCTTGGGTGGCGAAAGCCAGCGTACCCTTGGCTGGGCTTATATAGGCCCTAGGGCCAATAGCCTAGTACCTACCTATGAAGATATGATTGGATGGGAAATAGTAAATTCACCCCGGGGATCACCTCTGTGGCTCTGCTTGACAGGGGCACAAGAAAATAATTTTCTTGGGTGGCAAAAGCCAGGGTACCTTTTTGGCTAGGCTTGTATAGGCCCTACGGCCAATAAGCCTAGTAACTATAAACCTATGAAAGAGAGAATGAAAATTTGCTAAAGTGACCTCCAGGTGGTGCCTGCCAGCAGACACCATGTCTGCAACATGCAGTTGCAATACACACAGGTTAGCCTGTAGACAACAATGAGCCTTTTCAATCCTACAGAATGACTACTTCATGAAAACAGTTGGCACAACAACTACTTCAGTATGCTGAGGTCATTATTTATATATATATAAATATATTTTAAAATATTTAAATTATTTATTATACTTCCTGCATCCACAATTACATTTGCATTTATTTTACATACATATTAAATGCATCACAATACAACATTTTTTAAATTTAAATAAATATGTACTATACACCTTTTAGTACTTTTACTGTTCTTTCCTAATACCATTAGGTTTCTTTAGATAACAGTCATAAATGTGATATATATACATTTTTTAATGGAAACATCACTATACAGTTTTGTGTCATACACTAGTTTGGGCTATGTATTTTATGTGTATTCATGCACCGTTTTCATCCATACAATATGTTTTTAAAGTATGTACCAGAATCAACTGCCAATTAATGGTTAATTGGATGTGTTAATTGTTCAAGTACTTGTTTGCATATTTAAGGACTGTATTTCATGATACTTTAGATTCTGATGAAGTCCATAAGGTACGGACGAAAGCGCGCTCAATCTCTGGTTTATTTGTAACATTACAAGGAAGTTTTATTAAGTTTTTATTTGGTGCTGTTTGGAGCTGTTATTCCATTAATAAACTACGTGATTTATTATCGAGTGGTGGAACGTTTGTGATAGTTGGAGGAGAACCCTTTATTGGTACAGTTCAGCAGATTTCCTCTTTTGGTATACTTTATGTTCGGAGGTGGTTTTGGAGGTTTTACTTCATGAAAACAGTTGGCACAATAACTACTTCAGTATGCTGAGGTCATTATTTTTATATATATATATATATATATATATATATATATATATATATATATATATATATATATAAGACTAGTGAAACTAGTGTGTCTGCAGTTCCCAGGGTGTATAGATGGCCCACCTTTGTACATTGGCATGACTGCTGCTGTTCTCCATTCATGAGGCACAAAGCCTGTTTCGAGGCTACAGTTAAATAGCTATTCCAGTGGATCTGATGAAGTGCTTATGCTGCTTGCCTGCTACTCCTAAATGCCATCCATTCAGTCCATAGAAAGTCTACATTTTTTCCTATATTATGTAAGTGGGATCAACTGAGTACAAGAGGATTTCTGCAACTGGTGGCTCAACAATGCTCCTTTTAATTTTATGTACGTGTATGTATTGTCTGTGTACATTTCTAGTACTGCTGAAATGATTCCTGGATTAGAAAGGAAGTGTACAGATACTGAGTTCATTTCAGATGCAGCATAATTCTGATATTAATATCGACTTGCCCTTTTTGAAAATGTCCCTCAAGATTACCAACGAGAGTTTTTATGAATTAATTTTGGGCATTATGTTTGGTACTATGACTACGAATTTACATGTTTTTTTGACCTTATGATAGTACACCATTTGTATATATATATATATATATATATATATATATATATATATACACACAAACACACACACACACACACACACACACACACATACATATATATATATATATATATATATATATATATATATATATATATATATATATATATATGGTTTCACTTGAAACCGTCGAATTACCACTTAGTCAAACCTGAAATAATCGAGACCAGACTGTCGCAAACTGACATCAACAAAAACTGAATTCATCGAGTCGCATACCATCGAAAATGAGTCCCCACACCTGATAAATTGCGAAGATTGCTACACACAACATTGCTAGTATCAAATCATCAAATTATGCACTGGCGATAACACATAACACCCTGTCAACGTTCCCTTTAATGATGAACACAAGCAACACCATCACATATAACCATCTTCACCTGTAGTTGCAATCTTGCCACCATAACACTTCCACACTTTAAGTGTATTCCAACAAATATAATACAACTTAAAGTAGAACATTATAATGCAGACAACAGCATTACATCAAATCAATATAACGACTCCTACACCACACCAATTCTTCATCACACATTATGTACAAGTATTTGAGATCAAAGCTTGAGTAGTCCAGCAATATCCTCCAAGTAGCTCAAGACATCATAAGAGTCTCTACTGTCTAAATCTGTTTGCAAATGCTTTTCGCGTAGAATAAGCTTACGTCTTTTAGGTGATGGCGGGCACCCTGCTGCCATATGAACACGTAATTCCTCAATTCTATTTTGTTCCCGCACCAAAGTGCACACAAGCACTGACAAATCAGTAGCACGCGTTCCCAACATACACTTCAAATGGTGATGCCATCCCTCTATACTGTTTTGTGTACACAGTAAGCATTCCAAATTAAGCTGAGAAATATTCCAGAATTCCTTTGGAAATAATGGTGGAAAACGAACAAATACTGTTGTTCTTGTTGCAAACTTCCTAGGTTTACCCAACAAATACCAATCTGTAAAGTATTTTAATAAAGGTTGTCCCTCTTCAGGGAATCACTCCTTTAACAAACTAAATGCATGAATTACATAGTCCTTTGGTAGAAATGACAACACAATGAGACACTTCACAGACACCTGGAAACGATGGCATTTGTTATACAATGCAGCTAACCCAAGACTCTGCAATTTTCACCATATGTTTTGGCTAAAATGAAATAAACAACCCTTCAGTACAATACCGTTCAAATTCATACGTAAACTTGTTATAGCGGCTATTTCAAAGTCGCACAAAATGTACTTCACAGTGGGTACAATGTTTTCTTCAGCCATCAAAGATAAAATACAATGCCACATAACATTATAGCTTCTAAGCGACTTTCTTGTCATGAGTGTGTACAACAACGGCATTGTTCTGTTCTTGTATAACAGCCGAAGGACACAAAGCCATGCAATCTGTACAATTGCCGACAAATAACCCCTTTAAAGAAGAAAGTACCATCCGTTAACCAAATTGTGCACTTGCTCAAATCACACAGATTTTTAACTGTAGTGATTACTAACGCAGTCAAGTCAGTAGATTCATCTACAAACCTCTTACTAATGAACGCACCATCTTTCAAGTGATATTGTGCAATATCAATATTTGCAAGTGTTACCATACCACTGTTTGAACCTCTACTCTGCATTCTACATACTCTACCAACCTGTTGTAGTAAAGCTTTTCAGCTTGGTAGGTTAGGAACTGTGTCTAAACTGCTTGTAGACATAACATCATCTACTATTAAACATGGTGTATCTCGGGACATAACAGCCTTTTGCTTTAGATGAGTACACATCTGATATCGCTGTACCACAGATGGATCTCCACTATGACTGTGAGCAGCAGTTCTACATAACTTTTCACCATCGGACATTGATATCGTTACACAGCGTCCCTTACATTTAGTGATATACTTTTGTTTACAACACCAGTATCTCTATTATCCACAGCATGCTCTAAGTTATACACAAATCCATCGATAATAAGAACATCCCTACCATGTTGCGATTTTGTAACCGAGTACAA